>NC_135438.1:10305511-10535511 GCF_051991255.1 Vanacampus margaritifer
CAGCAACTGGCATCGCAGTTTTATATTTTATAAAGAAACAGGTGTTTATTTGTCTTAAATGCATCTTAAGACTAATTGGAGCATGCCAGAAGATATTTGAGGAAATACATTATTTTATTTATATTATACTTGTAAAAAAATATATATTGTGTTAGTGGACTATGAGTTCATCAGTAAAATCCAGCAGTTTTTTAATCAATATCAGATGGCAGCCATTTTGCCCCTTGCCGTCGAGTGAAAATGACATCACAGTTGTTCAGGTCTCAGGTAACAACCAATCACAGCTCAGCTTCAGAAAACAGGTGAGCTGTGATTGGTCGTAGCCCTGAGCAACTGTGATGTCATCTTTAGTCGACCACAAGTGGCAAAATGGCCGCCCCCTGAGATGGATAAAAACGGCTGGACTTTGCTTCATAACTCATACTCCACAAATGCAATATTAATCAGAATGTCATGTTTAGACTCGTAATATAACATATTATTGTCAATAAATGTTTAAGGTTGACTTCTCTTTTAAGACATTTTCTTGTTGGTCAATGTCGTTTTCAGAAATCTTTGACTTAGACGGAGCTTATACAGTAGGTTCATTATCAAACAGATAACTTAATGATTCTGACCACAAAATATGGCCTAAATATTTATCAAAACAAAGAATATGATGCTACATTCAATAGAATAGACATGCATATCATGCATCTGCATGTTTCCTTTTAGGACTTCTTTCGTTCTTCATTTTGAATTCCCTTTGTTGTCCATGTTGCAAATGACAAAACGCCAAGCATGTGGCAAAATGTGATTGCTTACTAAAAACATGCCTCAAAAGTCGAAGTGTAAACCGGCATCAGCAGGTGAAATATTCCGTTTGAAAGCATGACCCAGTTAGCAGCTTGTCGGACTCCTCTATTATGCCGCTTTTTGTTATTAGCATTAAATAATTGATGAAAGCGCATGAATTTTGCATTTTTTCTTCCCTCATTCATTAATTGTGTGACTCGGGAAGGGCAAGCACTGGCACTGGCTGTTGGCAAAAGCAGGCACAGACAAAAGCTTTCAGGAATGATGTCAGCCCGTTTGAAAAGACGCCCTGAGGGAGGTCACATGGGGTCAGCGGTCCCAGCATGAGGGCCGGGATGTGGAATATGTCTGCAGCTTGCACCATCCCATTTTTTCCCCGACACGGTAAGCCCGTCTCACAAACGCTACGTCAGCTCACATCTCTTCCCGTGCCTCCGTCTGCATTCAAATTGGCTGTGTGAGTGTGTCAATACAATAACGGGGTGGGGGGGAGGGGGGGGGGGGCTACACAATAGCATGCAGACACTATTTTGTTGATTTATTAAAGTGGCTACTTGGGTTATACGAGTTCACATCTCGTACATTAAATGCAAGCATGGGCTACGGAGGCAACATTTGAATGTCGCATTGGATGTAATCATTTCATTGTAGCATGAGATGTTTATGTTATTGACAAGGTTCCCTGTTTAACAGTAAAATCACATAGAAACAATATAATTCACTCTCAGCGCCCTTGAAGCTGAATGCGGCGTCGGCTCGTTCAGATGCAAGTCATCCATCAGGACTGTTCAATGAGAGATTGGTACCTATCCTTGTATTCTATTCACAAAACACCAGATACATTTGCTTTGTATTGTAACGATGCATTTTCTATGCAAAAAAAAAAAAAAAGTCATCCCAAATGTGTTCAATCTCTTAATTAGCACTTAAACTAGGTTACCAAGATGGTTTGGATTTAGAATAAATATTTCTCATCGGCTTTCATGAAAATTGTAAGAACCAGTTCCATAATCCATATTCTTTAAATTTGCAAATATACCACCATAATCGCAAAACAAAAGCCATTCCAAATTCAATTTACATTACCCTTAGAAAATTGATTTTGATAAAACATGCCCAGTTCCAACTTAGCTCCTCCCTAACCCACACAAAAAAAGTATCTCGGTCAAGACGGATCAGTCCAGCTTACTTCCTTGTTTACACCAATTACTACTTCCCGAATAGCTAGGGCTTTGGGCGCCATCTTATGACATCTTAGAGCGTTGCAGCCAAGATATGTTAAACAAAAAAAAGGAATTCTACGAATAAGTTGGGATTCACTATTAACTATTAGCACTTAAACTAGGTTACCAAGATGGTTTGGATTTAGAATAAATATTTCTCATCTGCTTTCATGAAAATTGTAAGAACCAGTTCCATAATCCATATTCTTTAAATTTGCAAATATACCACCATAATCGCAAAACAAAAGACATTCCAAATTCAATTTACATTACCCTTAGAAAATTGATTTTGATAAAACATGCCCAGTTCCAACTTAGCTCCTCCCTAACCCACACAAAAAAAGTATCTCGGTCAAGACGGATCAGTCCAGCTTACTTCCTTGTTTACACCAATTACTACTTCCCGAATAGCTAGGGCTTTGGGCGCCATCTTATGACATCTTAGAGCGTTGCAGCCAAGATATGTTTCACAAAAAAAAAAAGGAATTCTACGAATAAGTTGGGATTCACTATTAACATTATAATCCGGCCATCTTCACCGAACGTCTCCCGCCATTGAAGCTTCTGCCTTGTCTCGCTTTCCTTCTGCCTGCGTACAAGTGGGTCAGACTGCAGCGGTGCTAAAAGCCTGCGCTCTGCAGAGAGGCTCCTCTAAATAAAACAACACGCAATCAGCAGTCATACAGGCAGAGAGCTGTCAGGGATGCAGAGTCGAGGTGAGGTAAGGTGACTTCAACGGGCCAAGGTGATCTATAAGCAGTGTCAAAGGTTAAGTGGCCTTTACTTCAGGGTAGAGGTCAACAGTTCAAACAGATTGGAAAAAATGATTTTGCTCCTTACATAATTTACACCGTTAGCTTGCATCAAACATCAGGAGCATAGAACTGCTGCTACTATATTACTCTCTTTCTTTCAGTCTTGGGACGAAATGTATTAACTTGGGTTTACTCTACTGGCCAATTCATTGTGGGAGAACGGGGACGTCATGTGGTAAGAGGATACTGTACAACGAACACTGTCAAAACACAACATGCTGAATGCTTATCATCAGACATTGAGGTTAATCATTCACTATGATGTTACTGTTGAAATGTTTTAAACTAAGGTTATGTAACTTGAAGGGGGGGGGGGTAAGTTCTCCTCAGCCTTTCGTGAGTCACCAGCACACACGCAGTCTTTCAGAGACTTTCTGTGTCAATTGGAGAAGAAGCGAAACAATCCAATTAGTGTCGTTAAACAGACGCCCTGAAAAGAAACTAGGACTATGCGTAACAAGCTGAGGGGATTACCGGTACAGACCTGCTGACACTGCGTGACCTCAACTATCAGGTATTTGGTGCTTCTATAAAAAGGAAGTATTCGATGGGTATCGTCAGGAGTTAGTTATGCGTGTGCAGCCAATCACTCCAAACCATATATTGAAATTACACAAACAATAAATGGAAAATGATTATTTGAATACGGGTCTTAATTAGCAGCATAAATGTGTGTCATGTGTTGCCATTGTTGACAATTGCTGCAGCTGTTGTGCAACTCTTACAGTACATTCCTGTCTTACATGAAACTGTCAAAACAAGGGACAATTTTCCACTGAAATGGCATTCAGAACAGTGCAGACATTTGATGCAAATAATAAGTTTTAAATATAAATAAAAAAAGAGGTTTAAAGAACAAAATAAGCAAAATTTAAGAGTTAATCAATCCACTTTTATGAAAAATTCTGTTACCGTTCCATTAAAGGAGAAAAAGAAAAAATCTACAATGGTCACTGAAATAACTTGAAACTGACAAACGCATAAAAAAAATGTACTAAAAATTAACTAATGGAAATAAGACATTGCTTTTCTTTTGCGCTTTAAATAATAATTTACAAATATTTGCATGACAAACTGTATGATTTTTGAGCCTATCAAAAAAAAAAATTTTTAACACTGCGCAACAATTCAATACAGTTGAATTAAATCCAAGACATGCTGTGCTGTTTTCAAAGCATCCCAAGGTCAGAATATGATCCTCCGTATTTCACAGCGGGTAGTGTTTATCTTTGCATGTTTAATTTTTGTGTCTGTAAACATACAGTTGATGCAATTTGCCACAAGCTCCATTATTGCCTCATCTAAGAAGCCTTGAGACTCGTCATTAAGCATTGTGGTATATTCCAGTCTCAATCATTTCAGTGAGCTTTGTTTTCTTTCTTTCTACAACAATCTCTTCTTTCGAACAAACATCAAATGTTGGCAAACTAATAAAAAAATCTGTGTAAATCATTCCCTAATGCTGACCAAAGCCAACACAAACAAGCTGCCAGTTAGCGGCTCTAACCAGTTAACTTCTGGTCTTCCTGCTTGAATATTGGTAGAAAGCAAGTGCCTTGATTTTTTTTTTTTTTTTTGCCATTTCCTTTAGCCACAGAAAGAGCAATTGGTCCATATGCTGGGACAACTATCAGTACGTACACAAAATTTAAAAGGCCCCAAAAATAGTACAGTTTAGAATTGACTGATATGACTAGTATGTCATTTCCCCGTTTGTCTTATAAAGACTCCACCAAAGACTGCCAGACAATGACAGGCTGATCTAACGGCATTAAGGCAGCCGGTCTTGATCGGAAATAGATCGCCACCTTAGTCCTCAGTGGACATGCTAACTATTTTTAATCCCATTGACGCAGGAGGAGAACTGGCCTCTTAAGAGGGATGAGACATGAGGTTATAAATCAACGTCGACGACAAATCAAGACGGGACTCAACACATCGAAGCCAGCAAGACACACAACACAAGACCAGCTCGTGAACTCGAACCAGCCATGGAAGCCACCGCCCAGACCGCGGCGGCCACCGCAGCCTTCGACCGAGAGTCATTCGCCAAGAAAGCCTTGAGAGCCACCACCAGAGGGGCTTCGTCTCATTTCGTGGGGAGCTCCATCATCATCCTGTCCTCATTCGCCGTATCCACTCTGGCTATGAACTGCGGGAAAAAGATCCAAGAGTCTCGGCACAAACCCAATGACGACTGACGACAGGCTGCAGGTGGACGGACGGTCCATCTGTGTTCGTGATGTGATGTTTTATCTTATCCATATGGTGTCTTCGGTGGCTGGTGTGGATGGAGGGCAAGGAGGGGCGAAGGTGTCACCTCAGAACAGCGGCTGCATGGAATTGCTGCAAAATTTGGCCTTCGTCTCCAGGCCAGCGCAACAACGCCTTAACACCTTGCAAAGACGCCAAGCGTATGTCTTCATATCTTCATGCCTCATCCTTTAAATTTGTCTCATGTTGATATGTAAATACAGCAGCTCTGAAAAGCAAGGCTGATACTAAAGATTTCGAAGTGTCTAACACATAAGAGCCTAAAGCCGGCTTTAAATGCTTATTTTATTTTAATTATGAACTTGTTTCTGAATGTTATTTGAATGAGGATGTAAGGCACTGTTTTATTGAAGCAATGTTGAACGCAAGCGTTTACCAATCATTTGTTCTTATTGTGCAAAAAAAAAATTCTTTTTTTTGCATGTATTGGCAACAAGTTTCATAAAAACAAAACTGTGCTACATTATATATTAAAACCTTCCATGAGTGATTAAAGGGATTTTTTTAATTGTCTTTTTGAGGATTCCAGCCACGTAAACAAGACTTTTAACAACACTAAAGTAGCTTTTCGTACTGCCACTAGAGAGCCCAATTGGTATTAAAATAACACCTTTTGCAACCCTGCAACCCTCACACAAAGACTCTGGATACATTTTATAAAACACATTTTATGAGTAAAACAGATTGAACAAATAAAGATATTACATGTGCTTGCACTGCTGCTGCTTGTGTGTGTGCAAGCAACTCACAGTACATGCAGGCCCAGCCCTCAGAGAGAGTCCGCACTCTTCAGCCTGCGCTCTGTGAAGAAGCGGTGAGTTTGCATTTGGTCTTTGGCGCCACCTGGCGTACTGAAGTAGGACAGCATGGACCTGTTCGCCAGCCGCTGCGCAGACTTCTCGCCGTCCTCCTCGTCATCGTCCCTGAGAAAAGGTTCGACGACACAAATGTGATTTTTTCTTTATACTGTGGTAAGCGCTCATCTCCTCAGGTCAAATGTTTGGCGCATTTAGCGTATGCCAGAAATCAAAGAGATTGTGGGTTTCACACATTAGGGGATTAAATGCAAACCAAAGCTAATTTTTAAAGCGTTTTTGTACCTTTTGATCTCAACAGATGTGGGAAGAAGATCCATTATGTTTTTCATGAGTTCTGAGATGCTGGTAAACACATTTTTTGCACATTTTATGGACTACTTTATACCACCAAAGGCAAGGACACAGTAAATCGCCTTTTAAATCTGGTTAATAAATCTCAGCATTGGACTCACTGCAGCTGAACCATGGCTTAAATGCATGAGACAGGTCCGCCCCCTTAGAACAGGCCAATTTTAGTAATGTACAAAAAACAGTGTGCTGTAATTTTTTTGCCTTTGGGTTATCAAAACACATTGGAACAGTTTTAAATTGTGAAAAAAAATGCATGCATTTTTGAAGCCAAATAATTTCTACAACATTTACCAATGGACAGTCACAGCCTTGCTGTCAATCAAGGTTTGGGCCGTGCTCCAGCTGAAGCGCACAAACTGGGGGTATCCAAACACCGGGTCCAAGTACTTCAGGAGCCACGATTTAGTCTTTGGGTCTATGAGCGTGACAAAAACAATACATCAGTAATTATGAAACTATTGACGCCAAACATCAAGCATGCCGTTCTTTACCATTCGGGTATCCTGAGCCGTAGTTGCTGTCCACGTCCCCAAGGTCCTCAACAAAGTTCCAGTTCTTCACAACATGGTCCCTGGCCACCTGACCAGCCACGTGCAGTTTTAGACATTAATATTAGCAACATGACAAGTAGACAACATCTTCATGGAATTTTATAATTGTAAATAAATACATAAATGAATGTTCATACATGAAATGAGCATTTCAATTGTTTCTCAAAATCCTCCACAAAGTTTTTAGGGCAAGTGACGCTATTAGAAGCATTATAGTCATTTTGATGCGTCGACTTGGAAAACCCCTCAGAAATTCATCCCGTACAAGGTGCACATTTTTAACCTAAAACTTGTCAAAGGAATTATGTTGAGAATTATCATACTGTTTTACTCTATTTTGAAGGTGTTTTTTTTGACCAGATATTCTAATCTACTAATTCTAATAGCACACAAAAACATTCCCCATAAAGTGTGTTTTTCCAACATAAAAAAAACAACAACCTCAATTTCTAAACAAACTTCCTAGTTGCTTATAATTTGGTTCAAACTAGAGATGCACCGAAATGAAAATTTTGGGCCGAAACCGAAAACCAAAAATGAGAAATGCTTGACCAAAAACCGAAACTGCAAAGTCACACACGGCGTCCTGTACAGATCGATATTCACCTGGAGATAGTGGCAAGTGTTTACTTGTTTAAAACTGTTGATAGCAATAAAGCTAACATTAGCAAGTATTTAATACGGCCACCAGAGTGTGCACAATGAAGCTGCCGGTTCTCAAAACGCCAGCGAGCAGCAAGGCGGACACTCACTCCCGTGTTTGGTGTTTAATTCAAACAGACGCTTGCAGTGTTTTTTGCTTGCGTCACCATAACATCCCCTTTCGGCCATAAAATGCATATTTTTGCCATTTTCGAAAGAAATTTTTCGGTGGCCGAATATTATATATATAAAGTTTCAGACTAATCTATCCAGTAGTTCCTGAGAAGCAGCATTATTTGTGAAATTACGTAATTCGATTACAAAATTCCTGACATTTTCTGTTTTAAAAGCTTATAGCTTCAATATTTTTCATGTCATCATTTTCATCACTACTGAAAGCAGTGATTAAAACTTCATCAAAAGATGTCAAGGCAATTAACAATCCTTGAATGAAAATCTGACTAGAGAGTACCGAGTACGCAGCACTGACCTTGGCACAGATACTAGCAGCACTGACGATGGGGAAGAGGGAGTCAGCCTTTGGCCTCACTGTGACATCGATGCCGGGGAATATCTTGGAGAGCTTTTCCTCGTACTTCTCAGCAGGGCCGACTGTGTCTACAAACACCTACAGAGATGGAAAGCCAGGTATTTCTGTGTCAAGTGGAACCTCCAAATTCAAACACAATGTGGTTCAGGACATTGACTTCCAGTACTTAGAACTTTTTGGGCTAGTGGTGTATGGACGTGAGCGCGCAATGGTATAGGAAGTTCCACTGCACAATATGAAAACTTTTACATACCTCTTTGAGCTGTACGCCACTGTCCAGTGCAAATTGAACTAAACCAATGGCTGTGTCATGTGACAGGGTGTTCAGGTTGCATTTAGTCCTGCCAAAAGAAGACATGCTGTTGGTGCATTGATTTACACACAACAAACACATTGTACTACATTTGCCACCGATACCTCTGTAACATACTGGTGGAGATGGTGTTGGGGGAGAGAATACGCAAGGCCCAGCCTATGAAACTTTTGGCATTGTACAGTTTTTGGAAGAGATTCTCTCTTTCTGCCTCTGATAAAGTTTTTGAATCTAGAAAGGGATAAGAGATAAACATGATGATTTCTTCCTTCATCAGTTGTGAATTGGTGCTTTATGAATGAAACGGAATTTACTTGGCAAATAAAAATGCACCATCGGTACCAGAAGAAATTACCTGCCACTTTCAAGCCCTTTAGATCCTCTTTTTTGGAAATGGGACAAAAGCATATTCCATAAACCATTGGACCTGGATGGGAAAAAAAAAAAGAAAAGCACATGATGGTTTAACTTTTTTTTTGTTTAAATATGCGACAATGATATACAGCATTGCACTATGAACATCCTCTCTACTAAAAGAAAAAAGGTTTAGTTAAAATGTTCTAGGTAGTCTGGCTTCTTAGTCAAAATAATATTTAAAAAAATACTGATGACACAGTAGCCTTATTCTGTCAGATCACTGTCCATAACCTTCACCTTTGTGCTAACTGAGTTATTGGGAGGTATATTAATAAATAAATAAATACATTTTCAGTGATTCTTGTAAGTTATATCATCCCTTTTAATTTTTTTAATTGGCTGACTTTTTTTTCCCCCCACATGCCACAGTGCTCAAAGGCTTTCAAGTCTGAGTGAGTTGCTTTGATCTGAAGTAATGTAAAGCAGTGATGTGTCTGAATGTTTACATATGATTTGAAAATGTCTCACACTTTTTGAAAGGATGTTTAAAATTTAAGTAATGTAAAATTTATAGCTTCGCCTGATATTTATAAATCAGGCAGAAACTAAGGAAACTGTGAAAATTGAACTTTTATGCTAGCTTTATCATTAGCTTTATCAGTGTGCAACTGTGCATTGAGTTTCTCAATTTTTTAAAATGTTTTTTTTTTTTACGATTTAACTTACTCATTAAAATGTTTACATTTGTTTGTGTTGGGCCCTTAAAGGTTTTCTCGCTTTGCTTCTTACTTTCCTGCAGCATAATAAGCTGTAGTTTCACCACCATCGTTTGTTGTATTTTTAATTGACTGACTGGTGGAAAGCTAATCTTTGGGGGGTTAAACCTACCTTTCTAGATGTGAGAATAATCATTTTTAAAAAAAATCATTGTTGCCAGCCAAACCGTGAAAGGTTGCAGATTTTTTTAATAAGGCATCCAGACTTTTTCTTTTAATGCATTTACTTATTACTGAAGATGTATATAGTGTTGGTATCATTTTGAAGGGCTTTCAGAGGCCTTTCCAGTAAACAAGTTTATTTGTATTAATTTCTTTTTTCCCCTTCTTCTTTCACATAACTACCTAATGAGGACACTATAGAGAATAGATGGCTAACGTGACAGTGGTGTTATAATTGAGCAAAGTTACTAATTGTTGAAAAGCCTTGAGTTGAGTGGATGTAGAACACACGCAGCATACCCAGCACTGGTCCCCTGCCCGCTTCGTCGATGCCCAGGCAGCATTCTTCAGTCTTACAGACATCAGGGATGATGGAGGACAGTCGGCAGCTGACAGAGTTGTCGGCGTCGAAGGTGCTGGTATCCATGACGGCTACCGAGAACACATTCCACACAAATTAATACATTTGATTGTCGCGACGTTCGTATACTCCAGTCATGAATTTTGGAAACCATTGTCCTGCCTACCAATGACCAACAGGTTAGCTAGATGCTATCTCGGACGGCTAATGTTACTCGCAAATGAAGCACTTTACGACTTCAACGGTGTTCCAATCGGTATGACACGACTTTATGCGTGTCTATTCTCACCCGAGTTTATAAAATCTTACCTTACAGGAGAGAATGACTACTTTTCCCAGCTTGGATATTGTCTATTTTTGGCGTGTGTAAATAAAACAGCAGACTTAAAAACAGAAAAATTCGCGCCTTGCAATGACGTCACATGCTCCAATCACATTTCGTTTATATACTGCCCCTCCATGGCATGGAGTGGAAATGCAGCCTGAAACTAGAAGGCTTTGCGGGTAGTTCAAATTAATTTATTACTGTATTTTGCACATCATTCTGATTCAGATTGCTACAAACTGCACACCACCACATTTTTAAACCCAGGACTTCGGGATTATGAAGTAGACGTGCCAACCAGTAGCACAGCATGTTGCCCTATTTAAACAGTCTTCAATCTATTTTAATTGAATTGAATGTTTGTGGGTACTTATTTAATCTAACATTTTACTAGGATCTAAATATATATATTTCCATACGGACTAAAAGATAATAATAATCAGTTTAAATCAGAATATTTAAATTAATCTAAAATGTTCATCTCTTTTGATTCAAATCTTCCTTTCGCTCATATTTGTTCATTTGAACTGACCTTCTGGCATTTGTTTTGTTTTCCATAAAGTTCCCTATAAATTATATACAAGTATCATACAATATGTGCAGGATGTATTGTTTATCTAATAACATGATGTTAGTTATTTATATGATTTTCGGTCCTCGTGGCCCTCTGAAGAAAATGATAACAACAAATTGTACCATTAAAAAAAAAAAAGTTTAACACCTCTGGTTCATGCTCCAGACTTCCGCCTATAGGCAATATGAGTTCAGTTCACGCTCACTGGTTGGAATGTTAGTTTGAACGGTTATCTGTTTGACAATCGACTGTTAAGTCAGGTGACCTGTGAGCCTGAACATGATAAGTGATATAAAAACATGAATAGGTGTATAATATGTATGGTTAGAATATAAATATAACCACCAGTGGCTGTTCTTGTGGCACCATTTGGTTAAAACAGGCTTAGAACCTTAAAAGAACAGGGCTACATGTGATGTGAAGCCCCTCACTGAAGCTGTTTTAAGTCAGACATGCATTTATTCAGGTAGAGAGGAGAGGGCAGCGTGCGAGGAAGGCCATTACTGAAAGGCTGAAATTGAAATTGGCCTGCTCCCTGCCTCTTAACGCCCTCCCCTTCTCTCACTTTCTATCCCTCTTGCTCACTCAATGGCTTTCTTTGTGTTTTTGCAGTAAAAAGCCGTCCCCAGCCGATTAAATGCTAGGAATTAGTAGTCCATTTTAGCCTACTGTGCATACAAACACACTAAACAGCTTAGGCTACTGGGGCGCTGATTGTGTTATTATTACAGTTCACACGTCAGCAGCGTGTTTATAATTTTCTCGGCCTTCACTTGCTAAGTGAAGCATGTGTTTGATCCTAAATATGACTGCTGTACACAGAGATGTTTTTTTTCCTTCACATGTACTGACATAAATAGATTAAAAAAAACTGATCTTACAAGATTATTTTTTATAAATAAATTGATTTAATAGATGACAACAATAGTATTTCAACATTGCTATTTCTTGTAAGGAAGCAAAATACTTGGCAAACACTTTACAAAACTATTCAGAATTATACAAAAAAAAATGGAGGAAGCATGTGGCATACTTATCATAGCAAAAAAAAAAATGACTGCATGGTAAGAGGGTCAGTATAAAATGGGAAAGTATGCATCACAAATTGTAAAGTAAAGCCCGTGGTATTGAATATTATTCACATTGCCAGAAAGGAAGTACGGTAGCCTGTTTGGGCCGCTCTATAGCTGGAGTAGAAAACTTGCAGAACAATTGTACATGTGATTCCAAGTAATCCTTAAGCAGGACCCAAAGCTGGCCAATTATCTCAAGGGACTGGATCGAACTTTGTACTACAGCTCATTACAACACGCTAGCGATCAGATTTGATTCAGCAAATTGTTACAACGTAAGAAAGAAAAGTGACATTTCTAAGTAAGCAGGCATGGAAAGTGTTCTCTGCTATTGGCACAAAATGGCAATGAGTGTTGAGGTAAAGTGTCCAAGATGGAGCAAAAAAATGTGAAGTACGAGCTCTCTTTCCCTCTCTTTTTCCTATTATTCCCAGAAATGTTTCAGATCTAATAAGTAGCAAAGGATAGAGACATAGAAACACACAGACTGTTATCGCCTAAGAAAAAAGGTCACCGTTGCCAAAAATAACCCTTAAAGGGGATAAACGGAACATACTCCAGAAGCAGTGGTGAAGCTGTGTAAGTGTATTATCATGTCAGTCACAATAAAATTACTCTAGTATATCAACATCAATGACACTACTCATATAAAATAACATAAAAAGATCCAAAAAACACGTGTCTCCTTTAGTTTGGTTAATAAATGGGATGATGTCAGTCCGTGAACCTTTCCTGGGTTATCGTTTGTGTATACAAAACAATCTCTTGGCTCCTCTCCAGTTGCTGTACATCTTCACTCATACATTCCGGATGGCACACATTGTTTCCAAATGTATCTTTTTGATTGGCTGCAAACCCCCCCCCCCAATGAACCACGCCCCACGCCCTTGGATGCGCTTTATCAGCTAAAAAAGTAAAAACCTCTACATCAATATGGCGGAGACATACAAACACGCACGCACACGTCACGCAAACTCCCATTAGCAAACGCATGCACACGCTTGCTCTCGCACGCTTCCCATATATTCCTGGACTCCCCCCACCCTCAGGGTCTGGTGAGTGTGGTGTAAACAGGCTGCTCCCAGTGTGTGGGGCTGTGGGAGGGGGCCACACTGGAGGGATCGCCTATGGTGGTGTACAGAGGCCTCTGTGTAGGGCCCATGTAGGAGAAGGCTGAGTACAGCCCGGGGGTCTGACTGGAGTGGGTGTAGTACGCCCCGGGGGCCTGGTGGTCTCCGTATTCAAACTGAGCTCTGGAGGCCAGCGAGGGGAAAGCGGAGCCGTAGTGAGGGAGGCTGAGCGGGGTGTAGGTGACGTGCGCTCCCGAGGAGGGTGACGACGAGGCCTCGGCGTAGTGGCTTCCGGACTCGCTTTTGATCTGGGCCTTGGAGTGGTCGGAGGACGTGGGCGAGCCCTGAGGCTGCTGCTGCTTGGAGAGCCAGGCCGAGTGGCCGCTGGCCGCGGCCAGGGCGTAGGCGTAGGACGAGGCCGAGGTCCCCGCAGCGGTGGCTCCGGCGGCGCCCTGGGGGTGCCCGTTGGGGGGCAAGTACTGGTCAAACTCGTTGACGTCGAAAGGCTCGATGTTGGACATCACCTCGTTGCTGATCTCGCCGATGTCCATCGTGCCGAAGTCGATGTGGGGCTTGGAGCCCGAGGACGAAGGACCGCCGGAGGCACCTTCGCCCCCTACGCCGAGGGAACCCCTGGAGCCCCCTGATCCTACAGGTCCTCCCGCTGCCCCCTCACGCTTGCTGTCTGACAGTTTCCCTGACTGGAGATCTGTTTTTGGGGTGGTTGGGGGTGTGGGGGGGCTGTGTCCTTGACCTGCAAGAGAAAGATGTGCTAAGTTTAGCAACCACGACTATACGTACATACTGTACAGTGCTTTAAAAAGTATCTATACATTGGGAAAATCACATAAAAAATACAGTATATGACACCATTGATTCTCCAAGTGGGGTACGAGTACAACTGGTGGTATGTGGGCTCCCTCTAGTGGTATGCAAAAGAATCACTTAATTAAATGTTCAAATGTTGCATAATGGTTCAAGTGTGTTTAAATCCAATACAGTGCATTTGTTAAGTAGAGTGCAGGGTTGTTTTTATTTTTTAATTTTTTAAATAAAATACATTTTTATTTGATCATCTGGAAGTGTTTGTTTTCAAACATTTATTTTAGTTTGATTCTTAATGCCACATTGAAATACATGAATTTAATCATTTTTATTTTCTAAAATGTTTTTATTTAAAAAAAAAAGAAGTATTTTCTGTATTTTTTAGATGATGTAAAAATTTGAGAACCATTGCATTACACAATATCAATACCACAATATGTTTATGTGTTAAATGTAGGGAAAAAGAACATATATGATACATAAAAAGTAAACAAAAAAAATCACTACCAGTATATTAATATTTTCTGCCAGGCATATCCTTAATAAAGGGATTTTAAACAACTGTGGCAGGAGTTCATCGATCCACATTTTTGGATTTCTTTTTTGTTGTTATGCCATTAGATTGTAATAAAAAAACTCTGCCTTGTCTCAATAAGGTTTGGTATTGCACTAATCTCTTTAGTGCATCAATTGCTTTGTTTACACACATTCTCAGCAAGAAAACTAACATTGCAAGTTTAACAAAGATAGATCGGTGATACTCAACTAGAGTGCTATGGAACATTAATGTTCCATGAGAGAAATATGAAACTAGGGAATATTCGGTTTCACCTAATTGGTCTTTAAAAATATTAACAGTTCAATAATTAATATTTTTGTTCATCTATTTATGCCAGTGATGTATGGTGACAAGCAGAACAATGCCATTCTCTTCCACTAGATGGCAGAAGGTACAGAATTAACCTGTGCATCCACTTTTGTGACATTTTTATTCTGTGGTGAGTCATGAGAGTTGTTGTTGTTTTAGATGTACACATTTCAGTGCTGTCCGTATTTGCCAAACTGATAGACTAATAATTATTTACGTTAATAGTGCCTTATATAGTGAAAGATCATTTTTTTCATTGTTTCCCCTCTCTGTCAGATTATCACAATACGTCGCAGGCAGGATGGTTGGACAAAGTTACAGTATATCTCGTAAATCACACTGTACAAATGGCAGCAAACAAACAGCAATAACGACTCACGACTCACGAATAAGCTATTTGTTTGGGAAACGTGATCTAAAACTAGTATGCTAATTCTGACCCTTCAGGGCCACCATATTTGTTTATTTGAAAAATGCGGAAGTGAGTGATCACTATTCATTTACTACTGCTTTCGTCTTTTGTTATATTAGTAATTTTAAAATTAATGTTGCCTCAATCAATTATATATCTAATATAATTTATTTTGTTCTTATTCTTTTCTTTTTTTTTAATGCCCTGCCGCAATCCCCCTACATTTCGACTAGTATGGAGTGCCACCTACTCGCAGGGTGGTGGTGGTGATGGTGATGGTGGTGCATGTCGCCCAGAGGTGACCCCGCACCCCCATTGTGCTCCAGATGCAGGCTCTTGTAGTGCGACTGGGAGTGGCTGGCCTCGCCCTCGCCCGGGCTGTCCGACTCATTAGCAGGCGCCAGTTTGCCGTTCTTGCGTCTCCGGGGCTGGTACTTGTACTCCGGGTAGTCCTTCTTGTGCTGTTTCCTCAGCCTCTCCGCCTCCTCAATGAATGGCCTCTTGTCGCTCTCGTTGAGCAGCCTGCAGGAAGGAGAACAAGGAGCGGTTTTTACTCTCCTTAGTTAATGTGGAAGTTAAAATATGCGCAAATAACACGCGTTGGCGCCGTGCGTAAATCGAGACTCGCGCGTAATTGGTCGCTCAAATGACTTTTCGTGGGTTTGAAGCGCAAATTAAACACGCTCCGATAAACGGCGCGCTTAGTTGCTGTTTGTCTTTTTCGCGTCCACCAATTTGGGCTCCTAATTCCCCTCCTTTTGGGCGCAAATTACGCAGGAAATGAAGTGTTACTGTATGAGCGTTGTGTTGTTTTTCATACAAACCTCCACAGTTTGCCCAGGGTCTTGCTGAGCTCCGCGTTGTGCAGGTGGGGGTACTGGTCGGCCAGCTTCCTCCTGGCCGCCTGGGCCCACACCATGAAGGCGTTCATAGGCCGCTTGACGTGAGGCTTGGCTTTGTTTCCGTTGTTGACGCGCACCGGCATGGGGACCAGGGTCCAGTCGTAGCCGTCCAGAACCTGGCTTACCGCCTCCCGGATGCCGATGGGGAAGCGATCGTCCTCTTCCTCCGACTTGACCGTGGACCGGTCGTCCCCGGAGCCGTCCGCCACGCAAAGCGAAGTCAGCTGAGGCGCAGGCCCGGTCAGAGGTGAGTCGTGACCGGGTGGAGCTCCGGCGTGGCTCGGGGAGAGCGAGTGAGCGTCGTCCGAACCTCCCGGGCTCAGCTCCGCTTCGGACATGCTGTGCTCCTCTCCGGACATTTTTTAATAAATGTTTAATTTGTTTAGCAACAACTTTAAATTGATTTAAAAAACTTTTTTAACAGACTGTGTAGAGTTTGCGATGGTGCCTGTTAGTGTGGACTTTTTTTTTTTTTTTAATACAAAGCCATAGTGGTGCGTAAATGTGGCCAGGTCCTTTTTTTACGCATCGAAATCCACTACGTACACCTGCAGAAAAACACACGGTAAACTAATTATACCAAAAGATATTTCACGTTTTAATGAAATCATCATATTTGTTTATGCTTAGTATTACGACAATTTAAGTTCAATGTGCAAAAAAAAATGTCTCTATATCAATCGAACAAATGTCAAAATTTCATTAAAACGCAATTAAAACCCCAATCCCAGCAAATCGATATCGCTAAACTTTTCATTGACTTAAAAAAATTAAAAAAAATTACATAACTTACCAGTAGAGACGCGCAGTGGTTCAACATGGGAGTGCGTGTGGCTGGCCGTGGAGCCGATGAATGGCTGCTCTGTGTGGCGACACCGGAGCTTAAAGAGCGCCTTGTGAGAAGGACTGCGAGAGGGAGAAAAAAAAGGGAGATTGAAAGTGGAAAACATTCCCAGAGAGGCAGCATTCCAGCACACACACTCGGCCCCGCCCATCCTCGCGCAACACGGCGCTCCTATTGGCCCTCGCCTCGCCCAGCCAGTCGCCGATTGGACGAGAGCGGGATGGCGTTAACCTCGGGCCCGTACGTACGTCGCTGCAACGTTTCCAACGGAGAAGAGGTGAGATGTGACATGAGAGTCGCTTTAAACGAGTCCACAGTGAGCCCATTTAGTGGACGGAGAAGGCCAGCTTTGTTGCGAGTGTTGACATGCTACATCAAACAAATAAACAATCATCCACTGACTTATTACATCTTGCGGCCGCATTAAATCAGAAATGGGAGGGGAATCCAAACAGTCCAAATTGGCCGACTTCTCCGGTTTGATTGGGTGTCATACAGGAAATGTCGAGTTACGACTCTCAGGATTAAAATATTTGAGTGAAAATGACGAAAAAGGAGCTAGACAGGTGTGTGGCAGAGTCCATGTTGAGGTAATGAGCCACAAATATTAGAACAAAAATCTTTAAAAGCGTATTTCAGTAAATATGTACATAATGTATTCATCAATAAACATTGTTGTCCTTAGTTGTTATGAACTAAATCATCAGTTACAAGTCGTTTCACTCTATAATCAAATGTTTGCTGCATCTGACTGCAGGTCAAATTGCTGCATATACAAACTGAGACAAAAGTAAGTCATTCATATTTACTATTCACTATATATATATAGGGTTTTTTTTTTTAGTTTGCAGACAAAAAAATCTACATACTACCCAAATATATACAGGTTCTTAAGGAGAACTGCTTCTGGGTATAATTAACCGTTTCATAATGGTTGTATAGAACCAACCATTATCCAATTTAGCATCGAACCAAATGGTTCGTGGATATTAATCCCACACTCTTAAAACTGCTGAGTTTAATTGGGGGGTCAACATTTTTTTTCTACAAATTGGGTATGCTAATAAGAGTAGGCCTATATAAGAATCACCATATACAGAATCATGAGTACCTGTAATGGATCTCCAACATTTCTAAAGAACCGGAAGAATGAAAAATAAACCACTAAACAACCCACGTGGTGCTATATAGAGCTAGGACTGCAATATAGAACCGCTGAAACGATTGATGATTACAAATGAATTCATGTTCGTATACATTGAAAGTCGAACGTGATAAAATTGAATGAGCAATGAAGCAAACATCATTTTTGCATTTGATTGTGTTTCGTTCTTCCTTTTTTGGTTGTTTTGTATATATATATATATATATATATATATATATATATATATATATATATATATATATATATATATATATATATAAATGTAAACGAATGCTGTCCCAGTGATGTTAATCCAATGTTTGGGGATGCAGCAGTCCAAACCAAAAACAATTGTTTTGTCAGTTTTATCTATTTTTCAATATGATTATTTAAGGAATGATTCGTCAAGTTTTTTTTTAAACACTTTAAACAGGCCTGATAATAATAATGATCATTTTCTCAAAAATATAATAAAACTATATGCCCCGTGAGAATATTCTCCTTAATATTTATTGATGAACTTGCAAGGTCAAAGTGCTCTATAAAATACAAACTATTGACTCAGTTGTTCATCCTAAAACAGACTTGTTGGTTGTTTAAGCAGACAGTCGGTTTAAGAAGCGACCATTGAAAAGGAAGAACAGGCCCACATTCATATGTTTGTCAACTGGGGATTTTTTTTTTTTTTTGCGTTGGGTTTTAATTCGAGCGTTCCTCTTCCTGCACGCAGAGCGCGACTGATGCGGTGCGTTTCGCCTTGCATGAAGTGGAGGATCTGTACGCGCTGGAAGGCCGCGATTTGCGCAGATAAAGCGTGGCCTGCTCCGGGAAGGGCACACGTGCGTGCGCGCGTGCGTGTGTGCTCACACACACACAGTCCCCATGCACTGGGAGAGAGCAACAATGACGCTTGTGTCCGTCGTGGCTCTCGCTCGTCTCTCTTTGCTCTCTTTGTCTGCATCTCAGGTGAATTGTAGCCATGTGATCAAACGCCCAAGCCTCTATCCATTAACCCTCGTAAATGAAAAAATGGGGAACAAAAAGCAGTTTTGTGCTGCAAACATGAAGAGAGGAAAGGAGGGGAAAAAATGATAACAGAGAGCGATGTGTGCGTCCTTTCTCCCCTTATGTCCGAGCATTGACACTGGTCGCGCACACAGAGAAATTCCTCCTCAGCAAGAATGGATGCTCCTGGTTGCTCTCTGCATGCAACACATTTTTTTTTTTTTTGCGCCTTTCTGGATTTATGATGATGAGGATGGGGATGAAGGTGCTTGGTGGTGGAGGTGAGGGAGGGCAGTGGGGGAAAAAAAAAGAGGGGGGCGGGGGGTACCTCCAGGCTGCACCCCACTGATCAACTCGTCGGACCAGGCCTGGAAGTGAGTGTTGTATTAATTTTGTTGTTGTGTGTGAGTGAGTGTGTGTGTGTGTGTGTGTGTGGAAAGTGTTTGGTTTTTAGGTTGGCGCAGTGCAAAAGGGAGGAAGCTGCGGTTTTGCGCAGAGAAGTTGACTTAATGCACTTGGATGTGCACGACCCCCAGGGAGCCAACTGTGGGTCTGCACGCGCTGTAATTATACTCGTCACCAAGTGGAAGTCTTTTATTTAGGGCGCCTTTTATAGAACAATTCGTTAGTCTGAGGTTTTATTTGTTTCACCTTAACGAGTTTATTTAATATTACACACACTTACCTGTGCTTAACTAAATGCATTTAAGCAAGTCAGATTTAAAGAAAGTGCACTCGTCGTAATTTATACAAATAGAAAATATTTAAATATTAGAAAATCGATTGCCGTATTTAATGATTTTTTTTTCGAGGTTAGTGCAATCATGTAAGTTAAAAATAGTTATCAGGAGGGACGTAAGGAATTAATTGAAAATTCTGGAAACATTTTCAATGTTTTTAGCGCGGCCAATGTGTTGTAAAAAATGTATTTTGTAAACAATCATTTTTAAACCAACCCCCGAAGTCAATTAGTAATCACGCGATTTAAAATATTAAACGAATCAGCCAATTATAGTAATGACTTTTAATGTATATTTATTAATCATGTGTGCATTTCTGTACTTCAAGACATAAATAAAATAAAAAAAAGTTTCTGTCTCAATTTAGACATATGGGCCGCGGGATTTCTTGAATTAGCCGGAAGCCTTTTAGTTCTTTCAATTTAAACTGGTTGACGGCAGTTTTAAAAGAAGCAAATTGATATGCATGGCAGATGACGTTGATAAAATGCTTTGTGGTTCGTTTTCCCTCGCCTGCAGGTTGTTCTCATGTTCAAGCTGCAACACTGGCCTTTTTCATTCATCCATGTCACATTTAAATTTACTTGGAAAACACCACTGACCTTTTTTGCTATAGATTTGATTATTCTGATTTAAATAAAGGCTTCTTTTATATTTCAAGACACCATCTGTAAATTAACTTTAAAAATTGAGTACAAAATAGTCTCATTTTTGTATAAAATAAGAATATTTTGTGTTACTCAAGTATACCATGCATCCATTTACTGCATGCAAAAAACTTGAACTTGATTAAAAAAATATATATATATTTAATAGAATCAAATGAATAAAATGTAATGTAACATGTAGCATTACTTGACAACAAAATGTAACTCAACTCAGAATTTATTTAGCCCAAGTAACTAAAGTTTTGCTTAATCAACTCACCTTTGCTCAAACTACTCAACTCCATTAAATAAAACTAGAAGAGAACCTACAAAGCACATTTTCTGCCTATAATACAAGTGAACCTGATCTTAACTCATTCACTGCCATTGACGGCTATAGACGTCAAAAATTCATTTGAACTATTTCTATTAGTCTAACATTTTTTTTCCCACTTTTGTTAATAAGAGTATGAAAACCTAGAAAAAAATGTTGTACATTTAGAACAGATATAAAATTTGTGATTAATCGTGAGTTAACTAGTGAAGTCATGTGATTAATTACAAAAAAATTTAATTGCCTGACGCCCCTAATTTTTAATAATCTTTTCTTTTCCTTTTTCTTTTTTTTAAAGAAAAGTTTATTAAAAAATTAGGGGCATCAGGGGATAATTTTTTAAAAATCATAATTAATCGCATGACTTCACTAGTTAACTTACGATTAATCACAAATTTGATATCTGTTCTAAATGTACAATAAAAAAATTCTCTTGTTAACAAAAGTGGAAAAAGTGTTCAACTAATAGAAATAGTTCAAATAAATTTTTGACGTATATAGCCGTCAATGGCAATGAATGAGTTAAATGTATAAATATATTATATAAATATAAAAAAAAAAAAGTGACACATGCATTTTGTGACATTTCCTGTCCTGTTGGTCAAAGCCTAGAGGGGGTTGGTGATTGTGGCTGTAAGCAAAAAAAAAAAAAAAAAAAAGGGAAAATAGAGCTCACATGGTGCATCAGTGCCTGCGCTAACCTGCCATGTGACTGCAGTAATGGGCCTCTCCATGTCTGCACACACACTAACCACAGTGTCACAAGAATCTGAGACACGGCTCTTCCTGGGAGGGGGGGGGGGGGGAGAGAAAGGAGGAAAGAGGGAGCGGATGGGATGACAAGGTCTCATGATCTGTCGGGGAGGGTGAAAAGGTCACCCCTCAGGTGCACAACAAATCATAATAATCAAGAAAATGCAAAAAGCAAAACAGTACATCGCGGTAAACACAAATGATTTGCACAGAATTTGTCTGAAGGACTAGTTATGGGCCTAGGGAAACTCAACTGATTTCGAGAAACATAAGAATAAACTTTTGAATCGAGGAATTTATTTTTAGAATAGAATACAATACTGTTTTAATAAACCCACAATGGGCCAATTCATGTAGTAAGAAAGTAGACAGTAGTTCTGGGACTAACTGGGTAACCTACAGCACAATATTGCCATAAGATTTTACTATGACAACAGTATCACAAAGCAGTAAATAATAATTATTAATTGAAACACATAGCAGGTCCTTGGTGTACGACGGCCCCAGGTAGATACGGACATTTGGCAAATTACGCACGACGAGCACCGAAATACTTTATTACGTGGTACAAGAAGTAACACCCAGTTACAGTTGTAGTGTTTTTTTTTACTCGTCTTATATTTATGACCTACAAGTGTTTTCATACAAATAACTACTGTGTCTATGACTTTAATGCGTACCCCATTAACATAGATTAGTGCTATAGTACGGCAAGTTACTAACACTAACACAGCCCAATACCATCACAGATACAGTCTTTTGAAATTTGTCTTTTTAACAATCCGCATCATCCTTTTGCCCGGAGGACACATCATCCACATTTCCAAAAACAATCAGAAATGTGGACTCATCAGACCACAGCACACTTTCCCCTTCGTGTCAGTGAGCTTAGGTCCAGAGAAGCCGTCGGGCGTTGTTCATAGTTAGCTTTCACTTTGCATGGTGGAGTTTTAACTTACATTTGTAGATGTAGCGAGGGACTGACAATGACTTTCTGAAGTGGTCCTGAGCTCACGTGGCAATATCGTTTTTAATGCAGTGCTGCCTGGATGATCAAAGAGATTCTATGTAGGAGATTTTTATCCGATTCTCTGAATCTTTTGATGACATTATGGACACAGAAGATAAAATGCCAAAATTTGTTGCAATTTTAAGTTGAGAAACATTGTCCTTCTTCAGATGTTGGACGATTTACTCACACAATTGTTCCCAAAGTGGTCAAACTTGTTGCTTGTGAACACCTGAGCCTTTCATACCCAATCATGACACTCACCTGTTTCCAATTAACCCGTTCACCTGTGGAATGTTCCAAACAGGTGTTTTTTTTGTTTTTTAGCCTTATTCAACTTTTTAAGTCTTTTGATGTCCCAGTTTGCGAACAAGCCGTGATTTCAGGGGCCAGCAAGTGGCAAAATGGCCGCCCGTGGAGATGAATAAAAACAGGTGGATTTTGCTGTTTACTTCTAATTGCACAATATTAATCCGAACGGCATGTTTAAGAAAATGTATCGGTTGATTTGCCCTTCAAAAAGTACAAAATAGAGATTTTAACGCAGAACCTCTCGACTGTGAGGCAGACGTGCTAACCATTAACCGGAATATGTAAACGCTCATTCTATCATATTATGTTCTATTCTCTTAGATATTATTAACATTTTTAATACTTCATTTCATATATTAACCATTGTTATACATTGTTAACATTTTAATTCTTTATATTAACCTTGTCGAAATGTTTTGTGGACGTGGATAGCAAGTAGTGTTGAACTCAGTATAATTTGACCTTAAGCTGGGACATATTATTTGGTCTAGAAGTTCCTTCTCTGTGGGAAAACACATTTGGTCCTTGAGAACAGAATCTGTTTCGAACACGCACCTCTGACTCTGTTTTCGCCATCGCTCATGGAAAAGTACCCAGAGAGTATGTTTTGTCTACAAATGAAAGAGAGGCGGTCGGTTTTAACTATAAGAATCCATTTTACACGCAGAAGAAGCACATTCGACGCTCTGAATTCCACCTGTTAAGTGATGAATTGGAGACTGTTACGATGTCCAGAGATCTCTGTTAGATTAAAATCATTTTTGCAAAGGTGTTTTTTCTTACATTAAATCTGTCTTTAAGTTTTGGAACACGCAAAGAGGACAAATATTTTTTTATTCCTCTTCAATTCTAACGCATATTCCACCCAAAAAATACTACTGCAAAATTGCCATCTCGTATTGTTGTTATGATTGTCACGTTGCTAGTAATGTGAAAACAAAAACACCCTCTCCTACTGTCAAGAGGGGAATTCCTCAAATATGTGACGCTGGATGGAGAGAAAGGGCTGGGGTTAAAAAAAAAAAAAAAAAAGGAGGGAAAGAGGACAATGGTAGACAGCAAGCAAGAGACGTAGATAGGGGAAGTCAAATATTCACATGCCGGGTCACATTCTGCATTAAATGGTTGTATAATTGGTGGCGAGGCATTCCTCCTTCTCGTGTCACTGCGGTGAAAAGAATGCTGACATTTGTTCCGATTGGTGACAAAAGGGTCCGAAATGATGCCGATTTTCCAGCATTCTGAACCTAGTTTGACTTCACTTTTATGACACGCTCGGAAGTAGGGGTAGACATAAAAAATGATTTGTTGAATGTGTGGGATAGACGGTTGTAAAATGGTGTCTTGAAGCAACAGGAGACAAAATGGAGAATGCTTCTTTCCTGCAACGAGATGAGGTATTATAAATTCAATCTCGACTTGTTTACTGTCTAAAGAGGAACAGCGTGACATCATTTACGGAAACTTGAGCTACATTGAAATGTTAATTCCTTTTGGCAACCTTCAAGACAACATTGGCATGGAAACAAATAACCATTCATTAAAGAATTGATTATTTCAGAGGAGATGTGAGACCCACCCGCAATATATACTCAACAAAAATATAAGCGGAACATTTTTGTTTTTGCTCCCATTTTTTTTACGAGATGAACAAATACACAATATCACTATTTATCTCAAATATTGTTGACAAACCACTCTAAATCTGGGATAGTGAGCACTTCTCCTTTGCCGAGATAATCCATCCCACCTCACAGGTGTGCCATATCAAGATGTTGATTAGACACCATGATTAGTGCACAGGTGTGCCTTAGACCGCCCACCATAAAAGGCCACTCTGAAAGGTGCAGTTTTGTTTTATTGAGGGTGGGGGGATTCTGGGACCCCAGAATCCCCCCACCCTCAATAAAACAAAACTGCACCTTCCAAAGTGGCCTTATTGGGGGGAGGGGATTTTCGGGAACCAGAAAACCAGTCAAAAATCAACCGGACCCAGAAAACCAGTCGGTTTTTGACAGGTTTTCTGGGTTCCCAGAATCCCCCCCCCAACAAAACAAAACAGCAGTCTAAGGCACACCTGTGCACTAATCATGATGTCTAATCAGCATCTTGATATGGCACACCTGTGATGTGGGATGGATTATCTCGGCAAAGGAGAAGTGCTCACTATCACAGATTTCGACCGGTTTGTCAACAATATTTGAGAGAAATGGGGATGTTGTGCATGTGGAAGAAGTTTTAGATCTTTAATATTTATATTTTATATTGTTGTTGAGTGTAGGTATGGTAATTATCAACGACTGCTACTTTAACATAGAACAGCAACACATTCAAACAAAGAATGCAATATTATTCTCTCTGTTTGGTGGGAACAATTACTACTGGACCTTAGTTGGGGACCTTTTCTGCCTCTTCTGCTCTTAATTATCCATCTCTTCCGGGACACCTCAGTGCTACCTGGCATGTTTTTCGACCCAGTATGATGCAACACTGAAAGTGCGGAAGATTAAATTCAGGCTTGCCTGTGTACTGAAAATCCCTTAAAAAACGATTGCATAAAATTCTGTGAAAAAGCAGGCACTGTACACCAATTCATTTGAATTCTGTGTAACAGACACAGGCGGCTAAATGCACTACTGTTATAGCTCTGATTCAGCAATTATGCAGAATGTCAAAGAGAGGCTCATTACAAAATCACACAAAAAAAAACAACCTCTTAGGGCTTGTGTGGAACGAGAAAAAGCCAGTATGCGCAGGGGGAATTCCAAATAACAGCCATCGAAATTTTATTTTATTTTTTTAATCATTTGATTAGACAGTACGGTAATACCTCGTTCTTTTTACGGGTGGTGGTATAATTAAAAATGAGTTTGTTCCCGTGACTGCGGCCGGTTGAGCTTCATGTCATTTGGATGTGTGGGTTGCAAAGTGCTGGAGGAAAAAAAGGGTCACATTGGGAACGGGTCATGAGATGGTGACACGAGGATAAAGAAACAGGCCTGAGCTCTCGCTTCTTTTTTTTTTTTCTTTTTTTTTTTCCCATCCACGAAGGAAGCCAGGGGTGCAGGTGTTTGTGGATGATGCAGCGAGACGAATAAAAAATGATTCTGCTTTCTGACCTCTGCCCCTCCTTTTTTCGCCTCCTCTCAGTTTCACCCAATGAATTAGTGCAGCTGCACCACTCCTAAATGGGTGCCGCTCTTTTTTCCTGCTAGTGTATGTGACCCACTATGAATCCTCTCTTTGTGCTCCCCCTCCTCAGCTCCCTCCTCCTAGTTTCTTGCCTCCTTTTTTTTTTGGTGGGGGGGGGGGGGGGGCTTGGGTTGCAATGGTGTTAGCACTGGTGATGTGGTGGCCGTGGTAGCGATGGAGGAGGCAGTCGGCTGGGAGGGGTGGATGTTGGGTTAGCGAGGGGTGGGGGGGGGGCTGCGTCAAACTTGTTGGATTACATTCCAGTGCAGCTGTGGAGGCTGGTGCAGGCCATAGCGGGATCATCATTGCATTGCAAGGGCATCATGAATGGACTATTGTTTGGAAAGGCTCGCATCTATTTGCTGCTAACTTCATCCTGACAGGCAGAACAGAACAACAAGCTGATGAAGCACGACATTTAGAAATGTTTTGGGGGTATAGGAGAGGAAAATGGGGGCTCAAAATCAATGCGTTCGTCCCATTCAAATATCAATAACTGAAAAAGTGATTGATTATTGTGTTATTTGTTGATTACAGTGGGCGGGCCAGGCAGGTGTTCCGTTCTGCAAGGTGGTCCATGTACCATTTGTAATTAATAATTTCCTAACAAATTAAGTGAAACCGAATAGTTTCTCACAGCACCCGATTATCGCTCATGGCAAACCAGTGTTGGCTTGCAATACTGATTCTGAAGGCCTTGAACAGATTAAACTGACATGACAGAAGATTGAGGCTGATAACATCTACAAACCCCAAATCCAAAGAAGTTGGGATGTTGTATAAATAAAAACAGAATACAATTATTTGAAAATCCTTTTCAACCTATATTCATTTGAACACACTACAATGTCAAGCTATTTAATATTCAAACTGACAAACGTTACTGTTTTTAAAATCTACCCCCCCCCCCCAAAAAAAAAATTCTTGACAATAATATGTTCTATGTAGCCCCACTAGTCTAAATATGGTATTCTGGTTAATATTGTATTAGTGGAATATGAGTTAAGCAGCAAAATCCAGAAGTTTTTATCAATATCAGATCAATGCCGTCGAGTGAAAATGACATCACAGTTGCTGAGGTCTCAGATTGCAACCAATCATAGCGCAGCTTCAGAAAACAGGTGAGCTGTGATTGGCCTAGCCTTGAGCAACTGTGACATCATCTTCAGTTGACAAGTGGCAAAATGGCCGCCCCCTGAAATGAAAAAAAAAAAAAACGGCTGGATTTTGCTTAGTAACTCATATTCCACAAATGCAACATTAATCAGAATGTCATGTTTAGACTAACTCTTTTACCGCCAAAAACGTTTAATGACGTATAGCAAAATCAAAATGAATGCAGCCAAAAACGTTAATTAACGTCTACTATGTTTTTTTTTTTCTCTCTCAATGGGCAGGGTAACGCCTGTGCAGCGCTGCTTTGTCATTGGGGTTGTAAAATCCCAAAACACCCACTAATAATGGCCAGCAGATGGCAGCATTGTATCTATTTTCAATGGTCTCCCAGTAATATGGACTTTACGATGAAACATCCTGAATATGATGAAATAGAACATTTTCAAGAATGACGCGAATGATCAAAGCCTTTGTCACATTAAAATGTAATTCGCAGAGCGTCACTAAATAAAAAATATTAGCGTTAAAATAACTGTTGTGCAGAAAATGTATCTTTTCACAAAACGCTTCTTTTCTCCTTATCGTTTAAATTTTCGCTCAATGTCACTCAAATTAACTATTTTCAAATGGTGATTGCTAAAGAACGGAAAAAGTAGTGACGGCACACAATAATCTGTTTGGCTTGAAAGATGAGTTAAAATGCTCGAAATCGGCTGGCACTGTCTGGGTTATTTTTTTAGATAACGTGTCGCAGTAAAAGAGCTAGTGAAGTCACATATAGCATATTAATGTAAAGTTGACTTCCCTTTTAAGCGTTTTCTCATTTAGAATTTGATGCCTGCAACACGTTCCAAAAAAGCTGGGACAGAGGCAGCAAAAAAAAAAACTGGCAACATAGAGGAATGCTCAAAACACCTGATTGGAATATTCCACACAAACTCATCTGAGATGGATCTGTGGTCTGACGAGTCCGCAAAGCACCATCCGGGGTGTAAAATTCAAAAGCCAGCATCTGTGGTCTGTGAATGTGTTGGGGCCCGTCGCATGGGTAACCTGTACATCTGTGAGTTCGCCATTAATGCTGAAATGAAAGCTACATACAAATTTGACTGAATGCTAACATCCAAGCAGTTCCTTTTTAGGGACATCCCTTCTTATTCCAGCAAGACATTGCCAAGCCACATTCTGCACGTTACAACATCGTGGCTTCTTAGAAAAACAGTGTAAGTACTAGACTGGCCTGCCAGCAGTCCAGACCTGTTTCGTTCTTCTTTCAAACTATTGTGCGTTGACATGCGAGCAACTATTTTTTTGCATTAACCGGTTAGGAAGCTAACCTATTGCTATAATTGTTAAATAAATAATAAATAAATATGACCAATTAAATTCGGGTGTTTGAATTTTTCATTTTTTTTTTAATTTTTTGACAGCCAGCCAGAAAATGGAAAGAATGAATCCTACATAGTGATTCACATGCAAGAGTGATGGCGAAAAGCAGAATGTGACGGTGGTGATGAAGATGGGGATGATAGCGACACACGCGCACAATGGCGCCATTGACAGCGAACTTTATGACGTTTGTGCCCCACGGCCACACATGCCAGCACGCTTAATAGTCATGCATGTACGTCGATTATTTTTCGACCCTTTCAGTAAAATGTTCTCAAGGAATCGCTTTACAATAGAGGTTTGTACGTGCCTTGTGCATTGGCTGTTAATTAGCACTTTATGAAGACTTAGTAATAGCAATCATCACCCCCCACCCCCACCCCACCCCCCTTGCTTGCCAAATAGTGATCTCACACTTTGCTACTTTGTCAGTTGAAATGTTTGTTAGTCGTGATATTTTTACTTGGTTTGTACTTTCGGTCAAAAGTTTGCAAATAAATACATTAAAGCGGTATATGAGAGCAAATGAACCAGGTTGAACCCTCAAGTCCAAGCCTCTTTGAAATAGGTTTACTTCAATCAGCATCAATTTTTAGTAATTAGCCGGCTTGTGCATATGAGAGGCTGCAGACAGACAACACATACTTTTACCAAGATGGTCGATTTCTGCGAATATGCCGCTACAGGAAAGGTAACACTAGGAGAGATATGAAGAGCCGGCACGACTAAAAAGTCGACTAAAATTACTCTCATGTTTTTGCTGCTGCTGTCTGTGGTTCTTTAGTCAACATCACCATTGCTGCTTGTGTACTGAAAGCACAAGCTTCTATAATTATTAGTTGTTAAATATTTGCGCTGTAAAGTCACACCTTTCAATTTGTCCACCGGGTGTTTCTATTGGAGTTATACTTTTACATCATTCCATGTTTAAAAATTGTTTTATGTTATCTTCATCAGTGTTTTCTTATTTCCACCCTCAGTTTATCTGTAAAATGCGCTTGCCCTTTGTCTTCAGGATCATGTGCTACCAAAGATAGATGATATGAAATGTGTCTTTACTTAACACCATGACCCACTTTTTTTTTTAAATGTGGATTAATAGAATAATTCCATTGTTTATTTTTATTTTTTTAAAAATCCATTCAATTCAATGCAACATCCCAAACATAACACAAATTAATCTCTTTTGAATGATGAAGTTCCTACATTTTATATATGATGATAATGTATATATTATTTCGGCCATCTTGAATGTAGCTTGTTTTTTTAAAAATGTGGATTAATAGAATAATTCCATTGTTTATTTTTTAAAATTTATTTAATCCCAAAAATCCATTCAATTCAATACAACATCCCAAACATAACACAAATTAATCTCTTTTGAATGATGAAGTTCCTACATTTTATATATGATGATAATGTATATATTATTTCGGCCATCTTGAATGTAGCTTGTTTTTTTAAAAATGTGGATTAATAGAATAATTCCATTGTTTATTTTTTAAAATTTATTTAATCCCAAAAATCCATTCAATTCAATACAACATCCCAAACATAACACAAATTAAACTGTTTTGAATAATGAAGTTCCTACATTTTATATATGATGATAATGTATATATTATTTCGGCCCTCTTGAATGTAGCTTGTTTTTTTTAAAATGTGGATTAATAGAATAATTCCATTGTTTATTTTTATTTATTTATTTAATCCCAAAAATCCATTCAATTCAATACAACCTCCCAAACATAACACAAATTAAACTGTTTTGAATGATGAAGTTCCTACATTTTATATATGATGATAATGTATATATTATTTCGGCCCTCTTGAATGTATCTTGTTTTTTTTAAAATGTGGATTAATAGAATAATTCCATTGTTTATTTTTATTTATTTATTTAATCCCAAAAATCCATTCAATTCAATACAACCTCCCAAACATAACACAAATTAAACTGTTTTGAATGATGAAGTTCCTACATTTTATATATGATGATAATGTATATATTATTTCGGCCATCTTGAATGTAGCTTTTTTTTTTTTTTAAATGTGGATTAATAGAATATTCCATTGTTTATTTTTTTTTAAATTTATTTAATCCCAAAAATCCATTCAATTCAATACAACCTCCCAAACATAACACAAATTAAACTGTTTTGAATAATTAAGTTCCTACATTTTATATATGATGATAATGTATATATTATTTCGGCCATCTTGAATGTAGCTTGTTTTTTTTTAAAATGTGGATTAATAGAATAATTCCATTGTTTATTTTTTAAAATTTATTTAATCCCAAAAATCCATTCAATTCAATACAACATCCCAAACATAACACAAATTAATCTCTTTTGAATGATGAAGTTCCTACATTTTATATAGGATGATAATGTATATATTATTTCGGCCATCTAGAATGTAGCTTGTTTTTTTTTTTTTTTGTTTTTTTTTAAATGTGGATTAATAGAATAATTCCATTGTTTATTTTTTAAAATGTATTTAATCCCAAAAATCCATTCAATTCAATACAACCTCCCAAACATAACACAAATTAAACTGTTTTGAATAATTAAGTTCCTACATTTTATATATGATGATAATGTATATATTATTTCGGCCATCTTGAATGTAGCTTGTTTTTTTAAAATGTGGATTAATAGAATAATTCCATTGTTTATTTTTTTTTAAATTTATTTAATCCCAAAAATCCATTCAATTCAATAAAACATCCCAAACATAACACAAATTAAACTGTTTTGAATGATGAAGTTCTTACATTTTATATATGATGATAATGTATATATTATTTCGGCCATCTTGAATGTAGCTTGTTTTTTTTTAAAATGTGGATTAATAGAATAATTCCATTGTTTATTTTTATTTATTTATTTAATCCCAAAAATCCATTCAATTCAATACAACCTCCCAAACATAACACAAATTAAACTGTTTTGAATGATGAAGTTCCTACATTTTATATATGATGATAATGTATATATTATTTCGGCCATCTTGAATGTAGTTTTTTTTTTTAAAATGTGGATTAATAGAATAATTCCATTGTTTATTTTTTAAAATGTATTTAATCCCAAAAATCCATTCACTTCAATACAACCTCCCAAACATAACACAAATTAAACAGTTTTGAATGATGAAGTTCCTACATTTTATATATGATGATAATGTATATATTATTTCGGCCATCTTGAATGTAGTTTTTTTTTTTTAAATGTGGATTAATAGAATAATTCCATTGTTTATTTTTTAAAATGTATTTAATCCCAAAAATCCATTCACTTCAATACAACCTCCCAAACATAACACAAATTAAACAGTTTTGAATGATGAAGTTCCTACATTTTATATATGATGATAATGTATATATTATTTCGGCCATCTTGAATGTAGCTTGTCCGTCAGCCATCTTGTGTATTTATATATCGCTGAAGAATGAACAACCAAACAAAAGTAAACAACAAAATAAAGTGGAAGGAGTGGAGCAGACTTGCAGGAGAACATTTAATTAGTCTGTCTGAGCGAAAAGAAGAGAAAGAAAGAGGAAAAGGAGGGCCCGAGGGTGCTGAGGAAAAGACGTCCACATGAAAGACTCCGTTGTCCTAGCAGAGGGAAGACATGAAAGGCAGCACGACAAAGAGACGGATGAGATATCTGGGCCAGTGAAATTTGTCAGCCCTCCTCGTGTCTGTTATTTTCTTTCTTCTATATTTTTTCTTCAATAAAGTCTTTTTTTTTTTATTCAAAAAGGCGTAGGAGCCCCTTTTTGTGCACACACACTGTTGAAATGCTCTCCTACACACAATTGAATGTTTTTAACTTTTATCACTACTGACATAGCCTACACAAGTAAAACATTTTTACATTCAGTAGACTGGTGAAATTCGGGGGCCCTGTAGTGCAAAACACAAGCTAAACAAACAGCAAATCAAAAATCCTAAAAATAAATAACTAAATAGAATGAAAACACGCCACACGGAATAATTTCCAAGTAACTTACGTTCAATCAAGTTCTCCCTCTCATCCAATCAGACATGAATCTGATTCCACCTGCCCTCCCCCCCATGAACTTCCAGCAGGTAAATGTCATTTCGGTTAGGCATTTATTAATATGATTTTTGGATTTGCTGTTGCGAGAGATATTTTTTTCTTTAATTTTTTGTGATTTAAAAAAAATTGTTCTTGCGATAATTTTTTTTGTTTTTTGTCCTTTAAAAAAAAAACATTGATTATTATTTTTTTGTTTTTTTCGTTTTTGTGATTAAAAAAAAATCCTTGTGATTATTTTTTTGTTTTTGTGCTTTTTAATTTGCTGTTTTGAGTAGTTCTTTATTTTATTTTATGTGTTTTTATTTATTTGCTGTTGTGTTTTGTTTGCTCTTCTAATTGATTTTTTTTGTGTGTTTTTCATTTGCTGTTGTGTTTTAGTTCTTTGTTTTTTTATGTTTTGCACTTCATGGCCAAAAGCTTTTACAATTAGTGAAACGCTCTTCCACACACTACTGAAACCCTTTCACACTTCATACTGAAATATGCATTTAAATTGCGCGTGAGAGGATTTCACTTGTGTATGTGATTGAAAAGAAAATTTCACTTGTATGTATGAGAATATTTCAAAAGTGAAAGAGAGGTTTATCCGAAAATATGTCTCTAACTGCCCCTCAAAAGATTCATCGTGATAGGTCTCAAACTGCACACAGCGAGTCATCATCATCATCAACACACACACACACACACACACACACACACAAGTTTGGCAAGGGTGCAGAGATCCGAATCAAAGTGGGCATAATGGATTGGACTCAGGGGTTGCGCGTTTATGACACCCACATAAAACATAAAACATTTTTTCCTGCATTTCCAATTGCAGTGTGAAGTGCGGTGTCAGTCGAATATCTGATCTTCAACTGTCTGACATGATTCTCACGGGAATTGTTTGCATTATCGGCAGTTAGAGAAAAAGAAGAAAATAACTCTCTTTTGTGTATTGACTAATAAACAGCCAGACTGCCAAACCCAAATTTGTAATGTTTTGGTGACATGTCTGCTCTTTAAAAAAAAAAAAAAAAAAAAAAAAGAAGAAGACTGTAATGTCTTATGTGTTAAGTTTCTGATTCAAATACAACTTGTGCATAATTAGCCCAATATGCAAATGAGGGATGTAGCCCAAAAGAACCATGATGCCTCAAGCATTTTGTAACTTCCCCGTTCTTACGTGTGTTGCGTCGTGTTGACTGATTGACGACACTTTGATATAATACTTTGAGTAAAACTAAAATTGTGAACAATACGGTAGGAATTTGTTCCAAAAACAACAAGAGCATCTTGCATCAGAATTACTGTATTTGTAGTTAATGATTAAAAAAAAAAATAAAAAATTAATAAAAGATCAAGAAGAAAGCGTTTATCTTAAGCAGGAAATTTGATGTCAACAAAAACAGCCTGAAAAAAAATTATGCTCAGCATTGCTCAGATTCTACAATTAAATCTCAGACGACCTAAACAGTTGAGATCTCAATAAATTGTAAATGTATTATTACTAATTGATTTTGATATGTTTATTTATTTGATGTTTTGATGAACGTATTTTCACGGTACACAATCAATTTGTTCATTATTACTTAAGGTGTTCCAAATAAACAAACATCTAATTTTCCCGGGTCATTAATGTACAGCAATTAATGTGAAAGTCATCATTTTGATATCAAATGCAAATTAAAAGACAACTTTCCTACCAGAGCGCCTTTTCCTAAATAAGTTTGTCTAAATTTAAAAAAAAAACGACAAGTTCAACAAGCGAAACAAAAATGGTCACAGTATGTGAATAGATATTCAAATTAAATTGGTAGTTGGGAGGATAGCTTGCTTCTCATTTGAAAGTTGCCACAATTTTGAAAACTAAAACTTCACGCGACTTAAGGCCTTTATTTTGTAAAATCAATCTTGTTTGTTTAAACCGACAGCTTGTGGTTTTGTGCTACATTCTCCAAATTAAATTAAGATTTGTCATCGTGTTTTGTAATTTATAGACACATACTGCACTGTGTTTTCAAAGCAGAATGTTCAAATCTCCTTCTCATGTTTACTAGTCGAAGGATTTGTGACATCACAACTCATTTCAAGCTAAGAAAAGACAAGGAAATACACAGTATTGTCATCTTATACACACACTTTTGGAGTTAGTTTTGTTAGATGCTCACTGAGCTGAGGTTGCTTATATTTCACATGAAGTTTTGCAGGTGACTATGTCCAAGACTAGAGAGAATTTAATCCAGGAATGTACAAACTAAAAAGGGACAGATGATGATATTTGTGTTAGCGAATAGGCCGTTCTGAATTTCATCACACAGTGACGAATTAGTGGGGCTAATTTACATAATGCCACCTCTGCACTGAGGTTCCCCACCCTTGACTTGACGCCTGGAATGGGAGAAGACTCAAAGACACTTTCAAGTAACACCTGGACAACACTGAAATACTACATCAAAGACAAAAGTTAACTCATTCACTGCCATTGACGGCTATAGACGTCAAAAATTCATTTGAACTATTTCTATTAGTTTAACATTTTTCCCCACTTTTGTTAACAAGAGTATGAAAACCTACGAGAGAAAAAACAGCATTTAGAACAGATATCAAATTTGTGATTAATCATGAGTTAACTAGTGAAGTCATGCGATTAATTATGCTTAGAAAAATGTAATCGCCTGATGCTCCTAATGTTTTATAAACTAATTAACTAAAAAATAATTAAAATTACTTTTTTTTAAAGATGAAGAAGAAAAGATTATATAAAATTAGCTGCGTCAGGCGATTAAAAATGTTCGTAATTAATCACATGACTTGACTAGTTAACTCACGATTAATCACAAATTCTAAATCTGTTCTAAATGTACAATAATTTTTTTCTAGGTTTTCATACTCTTGTTAACAAAAGTGGGGAAAAATGTTAAACTAATAGAAATAGCTCAAATGAATTTTTGACGTATATAGCCGTCAATGGCAGTGAATGAGTTAAGGAGAGCTGCCATGTTAGCATGGATTAGCTTTTGCTAACAGCATTAACTTCTGACATACTCAAATATTTAACTGGTTGTCCAATGGGGGTGTACGGTATTTCTATTTGGCGCTGTTTCTGCTGCATGCTCCACATGAACGGTTCCCCACGCAAAGGTAGGGTAGGGAAGGGGCGGTCTCAAAGTGCCCACTTGGAATGGAATGAAAGGACCTGATTTGACTTGCCATGATTGGATCACTCCCACAGCAGCGCAGCCCTCACATTCGTAGATCCTGTGGTCTACGCGGGTCTACAAAATGACCAACACCAGGTCTAATCTGCCTCTGTGCAGAGATATGAATCCTATTGAAAACCAGCTGAGTCGCCGTGTAGAGGCTCCGAACTCTGCGCCCCACAACCTCAATGACCCGAGGGCTGCCCTTCAAGAAGAGCGGGATGCCATGCCTCAGCCGACAATGAATCGACTTGTGAACAGCATGAGACATCGTTGTCAAGCTGTAATTGATGCTCAAGGGCACATGGCGAGTTATTGAGACGTTGAAAATTTTAGTTGAGGCGTACCCACCGTTGTTGTTAACTTTTTGTTTCAATTAATTGTTTGAGGTGAGGAAATCACCAGTGCATCCTTCTACTCAAATATCCTACTTTCATGATATATCACATCACTGTAGCGTGAACTTTTTACATTTTCCATAAATTATACCTGAAAGCTAAATGTCCCTAACTTTTTGTGAGTCGTGTATAACTAGTACGTCACACGGTATAACTCCCAAACAAAATGGTTTGAAATATGTCTGTTTGTTTGTAGCACTGTGATGTCCTTTTCAGTCGACAGCAAGTGACAAAATGGCCGTCACCTGAGATGGTTAAAAATGGGGGGATTTTGCTGCTTAATTCATTTTCCACAAATGCAATATTAACTCATTCACTGTCATTGACGGTTGTAGGAGTCAAATATTAATTTGAACTATTTCTATTAGTTAAGCTTTTTTTTTTTTTTACACTTTTGTTAACAAGAGTATGAAAACCTAGAATTTTTTTTATTGTACATTTAGAACAGATATAAAATTTGCGATTAATCGCGAGTTAACTTGTGAAGTCATACAATTAATTACAATTAAAAAAATTAATCACCTGACGCTGCAAATTTTTTTAACAATCTTTACTTTTCTTTTTTAAATCGCGTCAGGCGATTACAATTTTTAATTGTAATTAATCGGATAACTTCAATAGTTAACTCATGATTAATCATAAATGTTATATCTGTTCTAAATGTTCAATATATTTTTTTTTCTAGGTTTTCATACTCTTGTTGAATGTTAAAAATGTTAAACTAACAGAAAGTATTCAAATTAATTTTTTATGTCTATAGCCGTCAATGGCAGTGAATGAGTAAATTATCACTGTATTGTACATAAAAGTTTCCCCTTTAAGATTCTGAAGGGGGTTGAAGGTTCCAGGGTTTTCCCCAAACTTAGGGTCAGGACCCAACATTTGTCATGGCCATGGGTCACTTTTTATTGGGTCACTAAGAGTAAAATGTTGCAAGCAATTTTATTGGACATCAGGCACAGTGCTTGTTTGTTGTCACAAATTAATGTTGCTTATTCATCATTAATGTGCAATGTTATATTAATAAGATTACATTTGGTAAGAACGTGTTTTGGGGAGGAACCACATTTATGGTAATGGTCTGAACTAAAAATAAATTGCGACATTTGTACCTTTATCCAGATCTTCACCCAAAAATTTTGGTTAAAATGAATGCTGTGAAAAAGGTCGAATTTGGATTTACTGTACACTATTTGAAACAGGACAATTTCATGATTGCCTTATATTTTTGATTAACTTACTATTTGCGCTTAAATCTAAACAACGAACTTGCTACACAGTACACATAAAAAGCAGGACAGACAGACAGACAGGCTAGCTGGCAGACAGATAGAAGACGTTTGCCCTGTGGTGCTTCCCAGGCCAGCCGGGCCTCTGCTGAGCTGAGTCGTGCACGCTCTCACACACGCACAAAGCTCTTCTGTTCTTCCAGCGAGCTGCCTCGCAGCTCGGCGGCACACAACAGCTCATTATGGAATCAAAGACGCCCCCCACCACCATCAGCACCATTACCGCCATCACCCCCGTGCTTCCCAGTGCCTAAATAGTGTCCCCTGCCGAGCGCACGCACTGTCACCAGCTCTGGTCGCAAAGCCTCGGGCCTCCACTGGCCAGTGAGGGCAAAAAGGCCAGCACATACACACACACACACACATGAAAGCACACATAAGAGATGAAGACGGCACCTTATTAGGTAGACCTCTCGTCAGTCATTAGAAGCCCTTCCAGGGGCCACAGAGGTCAGCCAGCTACTTTCCTTCACAGAACTTGCGGAGAACTTCAGTGACCCAGCCGGAGAGTGAAGGGACGCCATGACAGGGGAAAAAACATCAGGGCGGACATAACTGTGGATAACATGAAGAGGATGATGGTGAGCACCACATTTGGCCATGTGATGATTGCCAGAAGACATAACGAGGTCAAACTGAGCAGCAGCGAGAGGGGAATTAGCGCATCACTCTTAATTATGCTCAGCTGGAAACCTGCCTGAAATAAGTTAAGCTAGTTAGGAGCACAAAAAAAAAAAGGAGAATTCCGGACATGTGATCTATATGAATTGCTTGAAGTTTTTTCTGGGACAAATTTGAGCATTTTGCCTCCCCTTCCGATCAAAGTCAGCAAAGGCCTGATTGTTGGATGTCGTTGAAAGATTATCTGGAGCGATTATCCTGTGGTGTGGGGTATGTTCATCTGCTTCGAAAATGGTCAGGGGTGACATGATTATTATTATTATTATTATTATTATTATTATTTTTATTTTTTTTAAACCTGTTCACTATTTACCATGATAAATGCACGTGTGGTCAACACAGAGTTGGGCTAAAGACTGCTAAAGCTAAAGACTGAACAGAACAATAACCAATTCGAAACCATTAGACGATTTCCTGGTTGTGGCCAAGAGAGGAGTTTGCTTTTTTTTTTTTTTTTTTTTTTTTTAACCCTTAGCGTTAAGGAAATATGTCATTTTTAAAAAAAAACACATACATACTTTAACGTGACATCAGAATTATTGCATTAACTAAAAATTAAAACGAACACTTTAAAATGAAGGACCATGTTAAAAAAATGTTTTGCCATTTTTTTTCTATAGATTTTCTACATCGTTATTATTTTACCTAAAAACTGGCATGTAATGTATCATCCACGTTGTTATTGATTGTGTACAATTACCTCAGATATAAACATGAGAAGATACACTCAGGGTGGATTTCGATGTTCACTGTTACGGTTCAGCCACATGGGGGCGCTTCAACAACAGTCATTAAAAAGTCACTGCTTGCTGTCATTATTGTAATAACTTTCATTATGTCCTTTTTGTTTTCCCAAAAGGTGTTACTTGTCCTTCCTGTGATCTCATCCCACTTTGTTCATGTATCCAATCAATCAATTTTGCTCCATTTTTTATCTTTTACCTCAGGCAGAATGGGCATATTTTGGGTCAGGAGTTACATGATTACTTATTCTTCATATCCCATATTAAGTTATTTTGGTTATTTGTTCTTCTTGTCCTGTTCATGCTAACCTGGTTTGGGGGGGCCCCCAGTGCTGAAATGCCCTGGTTTCTTTTGGGTACAATAAACACATAAACAGCAGCAGCATTTTATTGTACAGAGTTCATGTGGAGATTTACTGTATTTAATCTGCAACCAAATGTGAACTCATCAGTCAAATTGTATTGTTGTTTTGAAATATGAATATAGTATTTTCGAAATTTAACTCAAAGGTTGATGGAAGGCAACCTCTGACTGAAAATAGTGTAAATTATCCTCATTAGCGTAGGTGAGGGGCAAGAGGCTGAAATTCCCACGATGGAGAAGAAAATCCACACAAGCTCAGTCCAGAGATTCGAACTCAGGTCCTCTTGACTGCGAGGCAGATGTGCTAACCACTATGCTTCTGGGTTACCCCGGATTGTAATTCATGCAACCCAATTAAGTAATCGAAATATGCTATATTTCGATATATTTGGTGTATAGTACTAGAAAGTACAAAAGGAAAGTATAATGAAATCCAGACTGTAATGTGCAACAAAATAACTGAGCTTCAGTAGCCTAAAAAAATGTCACTAGATGTAATGAAAATTAATTTCTCAAAGTACACTGGATGAATAGATATATTAAGCAACAATTATTTTAAAAGCAACTGCATAGTAAAGCACAATATTACGCTAGCTACAAGCTACTTGGAAATGCTAATGTGCACATTTTTTGCCACATCACCTTTTAAAGTACTCATATTGTAGAGTAGTCTAAAGATTGACTTAAGTTTCCTTACTCTTCCCAAACCAATCTATTTTACAGTACAGTAAAGGCATGTGTAATTATTAAAGTTTGTTTTCAATATCTCCTGATATATGTGAGTATGCAGCTAGCTAGCTAGCTAGCTAAGTTAGCCTTTGACAAATCTGTGTTTGCGAACAAGGTTTAAATACAAGATGTGCACTATAGATATCTTTCTTATTGACCAACCTGAAGAAAAGAACAGTTCTACCCGTACACTACAAAAAAAAACTATTTTTGTATATTTCATATACAACAACAATCTTGCACACGCACTTTAGCGCTTACCTTGATTCATCTTTTGACCAAACTGAAAGTCAATATGTGGACAAAAAAGGTGAAGTCGATCCGCCCACCTGTAAGAAAGTGTGCTGTGCAAAATGATTAAGCAAGGACAATTCAAAGAATCATACTGTAACAGTAAATACTGTTTTTATTAGGTGCTTTATCATACAAAACAACACACTGTGTTTGTATCTACTGATAAAAGAAGAATAGTGCATTTTCCTCTTCTGTACAGTACATGTTTTATAGTTATAATTGTGTCTTTGCTCATGATTTTTTTTCCCCAGTTGTTGCAAATTATGACCACTCACTCCTTTCTGTGATTTTAAAAGGATGTTCAAAAGTAAGGAAATAACTATGCTTAAACAGTGACAATGAATGACAATAAGTTAAGTCTTTGTCCTACTTCCTTTTAGGAAGTTTACACTTAAACACAGGATGGGTTTCGCTCCATTAAAAATGAACTCTGGTGTGATTATATCTCAATTTTTTTTTTATCATGGTATGAATGATACCATTCAAACCAGATAGAGATTTTGAGAACGTGGCGGACTACTTCTATAAAAAAATGGTTTGTGAGATCGATCGGCTCTGAAATCATTCCAAACGAAGCGCCCTTTGGTCAGTTTCAAACCAACTCAAGTTTGTTCCCCCATCCCTCTGTCCTGTTCATTTTCTAATAAACACAGTAAGTCTCGAGTGGACCAAATCAACCGAACAATACAAACTGATTGTGATTCGGTGACGCAACTCCAGATGAATTCCCGAAAACTTCTTCTTTTCCAGTTTGCAACCCTGTGCCTGCTGGTGAACAATAAAAAACTCAGGTAAAGTCACTTGGTTTGTTGTGATGTCTTTCAGGTCACTTTGATTTTTTAATTTTTTTAATTTTACTGTACGTATAACAAGTAACCGAAAAAGGAGGGAAACCAAGAACGTAGCGTGCAAACTCGTCGACTGATTCGCACAGGATAAAGTGAACTCTAGGTGTTATAGCACTCTAAAATGTAATATTTCTAGCATCTGTATCTGATGTATGAATGTGAAATAAAATGATCAGTTTCAAGCACACCATATTTACAGAAAAATGAAGTGAAATCAAGAACAAAAGCTTGATTGTTTCATAGCTATAGTGACTAAAACACGGAAGTCTGACATGAGCTTGTCAATGCCTCAATCGATCAATGCATATGAAAATGTACAATTCCCGAAACCAGAGCCAGCCGAGACACAAGCTTTCCATGTCTGTACTTGAAAAAAAAAAAAAAAAAATGAATTGACTCTCGAATTCACCATTAGTGCAATGCTTTGGTTGGATGTGCTTTCGCTCGCCATTGGCTTTAAACTCCAGACTCTCGACTGATGTATAAAGGCAGACCGGGCTGCAGTTTGTCCAGACTGATCTGGTTCTCCGTGTCCAGCACGCACAGCATCTCAACCATCTGCTCTTTTACGAACGTCTCCTTGAAGCCCACGGGAAGGTCACCTTGCAAACTTGCTCCTCGGTCAGCTTGAACCCCGGGGCCGCCCGCCTCCCCTTCCTCTTCGTCGTCTCCGCAACAAAGCGCAACCTCATTCTCGTAGCAGAAAGCGCTCGGGGAGTGGAGGCCCAGAAGGTGGCGCGCGGCCCTCGGGGCAAACGGTGACGGGGACCGCGAGGAACTGGAAGAGGAGGACGAGGGCGGGCGTCCGTGACCTTCTCTTTGGCTGAGCTCCCTGGCACTGCAGTAGGGCGTTGTTGGCACTTCATATGTCTTGTGGAAGCGAGAGTAGTCCACGTGGTAGCGGTTCCCTTTCTCAAAGACCACCGGTTCAAAGCGGTGACCCCACAAGATCTCCTTGGCCAAATAGGAGCTACGGGCCTGAGTAGTCATCGCCGTAGCCTCCACCATGCCCTCCAGAATGACCACGATCTCAAAGTCTTCCTTCTGAAGGTCGGCGTTGCTCAGGTCATACAGAGGACTGGTCTTGTTGATCTCGTGGACCACCACAAGCGGCGACACGAGAAACAAGCGGTCCAGACCGTCATCGTAGCCGACGTCGATGTCCGTCTGCTCCAAGGGGAGGTACTCGCCCTCGGCCGTCACTTTGGGTTTAATGAGCTGGGCGCGCACGTGCGCTTCCACGATGTGGCTCTTGCGCATGTTCCCCAAGCGCCACATGAGGCACAGCTTCCCGTCCCGCAAGGCGATGACGGCGTGATGTGAGAATAGGAGGGTCTGAGCCCGTTTTTTGGGACGTACCATCTTGGCCATGATGGTGCCTATCATGAAGGAGTCGATAATACAGCCCACGATGGACTGCACCACCACGGTCACCACGGCCACCGGGCATTCTTCGGTGACGCAGCGAAAGCCGTATCCGATGGTCGTTTGGGTTTCTATGGAGAAGAGGAACGCCCCGATAAAGCCCTGGATGTGCAGGATGCATGGCCGCCGTTTGTCTTGCCGGTCCTCTGCCTTGCTCTGAGAGTCTCCGTCCTTCACAGGGAAGTGAAGGTCAAAGTCTCCGTGAGCCAGCGCCACTCCCCAGAAGACCAGACCGAAAAACAACCAAGACAAAAGGAAGGTGGCGGTGAAGATGAGCAGCAGGTAGCGCCAGCGTATGTCCACGCAGGTGGTAAAAATATCAGCCAGGTATCGACGTTGCTTATCCTCCATGTTATCAAAGACCACGTTACACTGGCCGTTCTTTTTCACAAATCGGCTGCGTAGGCGGCCGGTGCTCAGGTCGACGGCGGCGTGTCGACATGACGGTGAAGCCCGGCAGCTGTTGTGGCCCGTGGAGTCGTCCGTCACTCTCAGAGACAGAGCCCCCCGTCCTTCTTCGCCAGCAGGATATTTTCCCGCCGCTTCATCCTCGGCTTGCATGCACGACCCCGTCAAGGTCTGCTGAGTCAGAGGACTGTGGCCATTGTGGAGGCCTAAGGCTGAGATCTTCAGGGCATCTTCATCTGTGGAAACAATGCTGTATCTGGAAAACAGAAGAAGAATGTATTCTTGTCAACACGGGATGTTTTATAGTCTCGTTCAAATTTTCTTTTTTTCTTTTTTTTTTTTTCCTGGAGAGCTCAGTATTGTTCATTCGGTAATTTTACCGATTTGACATGTCCTCATCATTGCTCTCTTTTTTATTTTATTTTATTTTATTTTATTTTATATTTAAAATTTAAAATTTAAAATTTAAAATTTAAAATTTAAAATTTAAAATTTAAAATTTAAAATTTAAATTGTAATTTTTAATTTTTAATTTTTAATTTTTAATTTTTAATTTTTAATTTTTTTATTTTTTATTTTGTATGTGGGTGTGTGTGTGCATGTGTGCGTGCGTGCGTGTGAGTGTGTGTGTATTATTAGTTCACCTAAAACCTATTAAAAAAAAAATCCCATAACGTTCACCTAAACCGAACACTTCCAGCCAGAGTCGTCTCGCTCAAATTTTCTGTTGTGTCGACAAGCATGACGCACGCACGCACATAAGGGTCATGCATCCCTTTCCAGCAGTCTATCCTGTCTCATAGCCGGGATATGCTTAAACTGCCCTATAAGGTTGGGCATTGAGTCTTGAGAATCGATTGGAAATTAAGACTAACATTCCAATTCTCCCAGACACTTTCATATTTTTAAATTTTGGTTCCCCGTTTTGTTGTTCCATCAGATGACCTAAACAAGAATGAGGAAGACCACACCTGCAATCAAAAGTCAGTTCGTTAAAATTAGGGATAGACTGATTATCGGCCGGACCAATTATCTGCGCCAACATTCAGCATTTCGATGAATATCTGTATCGGCCTTTTTTTTAGAAACGTGACGGCCGAAAAGAGATTCATTTAAAACCCCTTCAGATCCATAGATGATTGCAGTGGACATGACATATTAGTTATATATATAATTATATTGGTCAAAACCAATAAAACGCATAATTTGGATGATGTCAACAGTCTCAACCATATTATCCTGGCGTGCACTATAGCAACTTAAAAGATGAGATAACCCCCCCCCCCCCCCAAAAAAAAGTGATAAATTCCATGTTGTTCTTATGTGGAAAAACGGTCAAAGAGCAAAAATAAAAAATAAAAATTGCCCAGCAGAGAAAATGCGGCTCTGAAGGGGTTACAACTGTTAACTTCAGGTAGCTATTTATTTAAATTCTCAGTTAAGAGAATTATCTGCATTTTCTGTTTTTTTGTTTTAATCCAAACTAACATGCTGGAAAATTTAACATTTCACATATTTTGAAAGTTCGGAAATTTTTTACCGTAGAAAACAAAGGTACAGTGTGTAATATTTAGTGCCATCTAGTGAGGAACAAATAGAATGCAATGAATGCTTATCTGAACCGCCTGGCCAAGTTGCTCTGCTTTTGTTGATCTAATTAGCAGGTTGGGCCCAATAACACGTTTACACTCACTTGCACGCAAATTCACGCAATGCCCAACCGTCTGACTTACGGTGACAAACGAACACTAATTTCTCTTTTCACCATCACCGTCCGCATGCACTGGGTCCCAGTGGGGGCAATCAACCACCGCATTCATCAGATTGATCTGTGGTGAAAAGCCTGCTGTATGTCACAGGTCATGCCTACTTACTTTGCAATGCGCATTAACCGCCACCCACACTGGAGTAGTACAGAGTCACGTCATGACTTTCCAGCCAATCAAATGAGATGGAAATTCTGTTCCACGTTAGCGGAGGTCACGCTTGTGAGTAAAAACATGCATCTTTCCATTTCTAGTTCTGTTTGCACGGCTCAGCTTTAAAAAGGTTGTAAAAAAAAAATGCATCAGAACTTTAGCAGTCCCAGTTGTACTTTTTCAAGTTTGATCTGTTCCCTGGATCGTACCTGTTGACTCGCACTGCTCCCATGGCAATGGTGATCATCAGTCTATGTCTGCAGGGGCAGTAATGGAGGTTGGGACGGGCAGTTCCAACCATGAAAGTACTGTTGCTGGGCTGAGATGCAGTATGAGCTCAGGTCGGTCTTGCATTTGTGACCAGCGTCTTCTCATGACATTTTCTGAAAAAGAAAAGAAAAAAGGAAAGCACAAAAAAAAAATGGTCACCCTAGAGAATTTTAACACAATTTATACTGTACATTTTTTATTTTATTTTTTTATTCATCAACCCAACAATATTTGTTGTATGTGCCCCCACTAGTCTAAACACGGCATTCTGGTTAATACAGTATTGTGTTTTTTTTTTTATTCATCTCAGAGGGCGGACATTTTGCCATTTGTTGTTGACTGATAATGACATCACAGTTTCTCAGTGTTCAGAAAACAACCAATCACGACTCGGCACCAGAAAACAGAAAAGTCGTGAGCAACTGTGATGTCATTTTTTTATAGGAAGTGGCAAAATGGCCGCCCCCTAGAGATGGACAAAAATGGGTACATTTTGCTGCCTCAGTCATATTCCACAAATACAATATTTGTCAGAATGCCGTGATTAGACAAGTGGGGCTGCATGACTTCCTCTTTAAATAGATTTTAGAGAAAATAATTAGTCTCGTTTTTTTATTTTTTCCTAAATGCTTCATTTTATTATTATGTTATTTATTTATTTTATTTATGGAGTATTTGTCAAGTGTAAGATTTAAAAAAAAAAAAACGTCACAATAGGTATTGCGTAAGAAAGTAAACTACAATTCTCAAACCTTCCTTATTCTGTATGGACGTACGGCAATACTGAAATAAATACACTTAAAATGAACCCTGAAAGCTCATGTATGACATTAATTGACAGATGAAAACATAAAAATAAAGTTAGTGCATTTTCCATTTGATTTGATTTCGTTAACAATTTTTTTTTTTTTTTTCAGATTTAGTTTGGGTTGTTTTCATTAACTAAACCTTGCAACATGCTCACTCATCAGAATTTCATTTAATTTTATACAAAAAGTGAGTGTCTGAGTGACTTGCAATTGGTCATTTTTTTTTAAAATTAAGAAATATTGTTTTACCGGTGTTATGAATAACCGTGACTCAAGTTCTCACATGCGCGTACATTCTTAGGCTTGGGACCGTCATTCTCTCCGGTTTGTGCCTCACTTTTGATGAAGATGGCTTCCAAAAAATATCCAAACATCCAAATGACAAAAATCAAGCATTTGGCCTTGCCCTAATGCACGGACGGGTCAGACAGTTTTGCGTAATGAAAGCTTATTGATCATTTTCTTTCTAGTGGTTTGCCTTCGGGAGCTTCAGGCCCCTACCAGGGGTGGAAAACCAGACGGGCATCGGTGGGGACAAAGGTCTAAAAAAGACATGAATCAGTGGTAATCTACTGTTAGAGGAACAATTGATCTGCTGGTTGGCCCTATGACAAGGTTGTGGGGTGATTTTGCTCAGCTTATTATGTCAGAAGCAGCAGAACCAAAAAGCACCGTGTTGCATAACCAATAGCGGGTCAATTGCATGCAATCCTAAAGGGCATCGGAGTTTTGGGAATCACTTTGACATGAGTGCATTGTTCTAAAGCAAGGTAGTAATTGACGGTTTTGGGAATATTTCCAACAACTGCAGGTTAAAAGCTTTTTGTTTTATGCCCCATGCAGAATCAACAATAAACCATTCAAAGACTCTCAAGTACACATCTTGATGGGATTTAGTGTCATGTAATGTGTGTGACGTTCCCAGACTTTTTTTCTCCCTGTTGCACCCAAGGACAGATGTCGCCAACTGGCTGATGATTGGCCGGATCCCGAGCGATTTTCAACTGGATAATCCCGAAAAAAGGAGGATGACGTCAATTTGACGACTCGGGCATCTGGAGGAAAATGTCCTCTACATGAAATCTCAGCCTTTGCTGAGTTCTTAAAGACGAGCAGCTCCGTAAGGGAGCTCAGAGTGCACACAAGTCACATGTCAACAGCTTGGCTGACATCAGTGATGATGACAGAGACAGCTTTTCATCAGCGCAATCCGGAAATGTTTGCATGTGTATGTGAACGTTTAGCTGGATAATAATTATATAATTATATAAAACTGTATAGCAATGTGTCAATAAAGACCATATAGGCAGTTTATCAACGCCTTTGATGCTACTTGAACATCCTTAGATGAAATGAGTTTGCAAACGCTGGACTGGAGAGGAAACCTCCTATGTTAGCTTAGCGCGAGCTAGCTGGTACAACAGACATGACATGGATGAATGACACGGATGTTTTTAAAATAGGCGTGTCGGGCGATTACATTTTTTTAAATCACAATTAACTGCACGACTTCAATAGTTAACTCACAATTAATCGCAAATTTTATATCTGTTTTAAATGTACAATAAAATATTTTTCATACTCTTGTTAGAGCAAAAGTGGAGTTTTTTTTTAAACTAATAGACACATGGCTGCATCTTTTAGTCATTGATACAGTATTTCCATAATTCATAAAATTGAGTTAAAATTAAAAAGATGTACTGTACTGTAAAAAATGAGTGTGATATTGATTTGTGTTGTCATTTTTCTGCCACTAGATGGCATAATTGCATTTGTAACACATTGGTGACAGCTCAGTGCTCAGCTTGGTTTTCTTTTCATATTAAGAGTTATCCAATCTTTAACATAAGTAACATGAAATTCTGTAATTTTTTTTAGATTGTAAAATACAACTTGACCCCAGTATCCTCAAATATATGCATTAATATAAAATTTATTACTGCTACTGCTGTTTGCCAGTGTACGGCGATGGATTCTGGGGTTTAGAGTAAGTTATTTTAAACTAAAAAGGAAAACCTTTTTGTGGTTGACGGGGCTGCGTTTGCTCATCAGCTGCGTACAGTCTTGGTACACATGTTTTTCCAAAAAGTGAATATGAGGCCTGGTAAATCACTTTGGATAACATATGGTGTAGTTAAAGCTCTGTATAAGTAAGTGTACTCCATTTACCATTATGATCAAATTGGACTTTTCATTTTTGAAAATTAATTTAACACTGAACTTCACTTGAATTTACCACTGTCAATATGTCATCGCTATTATAATTAACTCATTCACTGCCATTGACGGCTATAGACGTCAAAAATTCATTTTAACTATTTTTATTAGTTTAACATTTTTTCCCACTTTTGTTAACAAGAGTTTGAAAACCTAGAATTTTTTTATTGTATTAATATAGATATAAAAAATTGGGATTAATCGTGAGTTAACTAGTGAAGTCATTCGATTAATTACGATTAAAAATTGTAATTGTTTGAGCCCCTAATTTTTAATAATCTTTTTTTGAAAAAAAAAAGTTTATTCATTTTAATTTTTATTTTTTTAAAGAAAAGATTATTAAAAAAATTAGGGGCATCAGGCGATTAAAATTTGTAATCGTATTTAATCACATGACTTCACTAGTTAATTCACGATTAATCACAAATTTTACATCTGTTCTAAATGTACAAAAAAATTCTAGGCTTTCATACTCTTGTTAACAAAAATAGAAAAAAATGTTAGATAGAAATAGTTCAAATGAATTTTTGACGTCTATAGCCATCAATGGCAGCGAATGAGTTAATCATAAAAAATATATATATATCAATTTTAGACTTACTTCATCAGTCAGGGCAAGACAATTCACACTTAGTGTATATGCATATGTTTATTTATTTACATTATCAAATATTTTGGTCAAATAAAATTAGTTAGTAAAGCTGATATCTCTGCAGACTTGAACCCTGGTGGCAACTTTTAGCAATTAGCGGTTGAGAAATAGCTGCTTTATTGTACAGTGCGTTGCCATAGTAACATTTCTCTTCCCTTGATGAGGCGAAATCCCAGTGTTGTGGGTGTGTTTGTGTGCTTGTGTTACTCATTTGGAGGGTAGAAATTTCATTAGATACACCTCACATATTCAATTAGATAAACATTGCAGACAAATATAACACTACTTGGTTGATTTAACAATATGGTTAGAGTTATGTAGATTGTAGAAATGCATATTTTGGTCATATTGCATTTTAGACTAAGATATTATAAATAGCTCTAAATAAAAAATTCTGACGGTATCAATCAAAGCCAGAAGTAAAATTGCGTCACATTAGACGAATCGGTAGCCACGTGATCTAATCAAAAGTCATCAGGAGAAGATCCCTCATGCTTGACGTCAGCCTTATTCAAATATGTCAGCGAAACCAACGTAATCTCATGCAAGGCAAAAGATGGAGAAAGCCCTGGTCAAATACAGATTACTATGCCTCTTAATCTCTTAGTCCAAACAACAATATGAAAGGTGGTTGCGGCGAGACCCAGCCTGAACTGTCCAGTGTAATCTGAGATCTAATGATGAAAGCTGAAGGATAAACAAGGAGAAAAAGAATTAAAGACGGAAAGAACGTATGAGTAGAAAAGTCTTCATTAGAAAAGTGAGATTTGTAAAGTGTAAAGGGAAAAGAAGACAATAGAGATTAAGATGAAGAGATTATGACATCAGAGGATGTTACTACATCTAATGGTATTTACTAAAAAAAAAAACGAAGCGAGAATGAAAGTGTGAAAAAACGCAATGTGTGCAAAAGGAAGATGAAAATACAGAGTAGTTTTGATCACTTTATGCAACAATGTGGTTTAAAAACCAGACCCTGAGTAACCTCTCATAAACACGTTTTCTTTTCTTTTGTACTACTACAATAAAGCCTACACTTAAATAAATCTAAACCAAATACAGTCAATATGATGTTATGTTATAAATACAATCTTAGCGTCCTAATATCGTTGTACGTCTTTAAAGTTCTTCTGCGCTATAAAATGCGACAGGTTCATTACATTTACTGTAAAATATTCAATCAAATTGTGACTTTGAAAGCAGTAAATTATTTTTGTGTTATGGTCCAAAATGCCTGTATCTCACGTGTGTACATGAGAACCTTTTATTGGCAAAGAAAGAAGAGCATTACAACTCTTCCGTTCAAAATCTGAAATCTGAAAATGTTTCTAACATTATCTGCTAATATTCTAAAACAAGTTATTAACTTCAAAAAATTGTCCATTTTTTCACACGGACAATTCATTAGGAACCTTTGCCTAGAAGTTTACGAACTGACATAACACAGTTGAAAATTACAATGAAGTTTCCACCATGGACTGCAATCGATGATTCAAAGTATGCAGGCACAAGTTATGATGGGGCAGTTTGCAGACGGAGCGGCATGTGTGACGTCTGTGGGCCTGATTGAGGCCACAGGAGCTGTCCAGTGCTGAAAATCGATGCACGGCCTGCAGGAACAATCGACAGGCGCGAGCGAAGAGGAGGGGGCGAGCGGGGGGGGGAGTGAGGGTTGGCTGACGAGCCCCAACTCTTCCCTAAACCGGAAAATGATTTTGTCCATTCATATATTTTCCCCTCTCTCTATTTACACTGGCCACATGTTTTACCGTCGACTTACTCAGCCAGATGAACGTTTTGTTCAACTATCGATCAACGTGTTTCTGAGCATTATATAGTTTAAATAGAGATTCTAAATTGTTTCATATTTTGGGATTTGAATTTAAAAAAAAAAAAAAAGGTGAGATGAAGCAGCAAGTATAAGCAGGATAAAGTTCTTGGAATCTTAATAATCAACACGTCAAGTGAAGCAATAATCCAAATAAACTATGACACTCACCTTGATGTTCCAGCAGCGCAAATCATTGGAAGACCATCGTCGCCTTCATCCTGAGTCTGCTCACCGCTCACTTCTCGCCTCCCTCTAATAGTTACACAACTTCTTTTTGTGTGTTTTGTCTTGCCCAAACTTGTAAATGTGTCCAATTTGAGCTTGGTCCTCGTCGCTCCATAGCGCTGAAGCGTTTCACTGCTGCCTCGCTTGTGCATCTGCCTCAATCTGTGCGTGCCTGTGCCTGTGTGTGTGTGTGTGTGTGTGTGTGTGTGTGATAGTGGGAGAGAGAGAAAGAGAGAGAGGTCTGATTATCTTCCTATTTATACGCACTGTATATGCTATTGTTTTTTGCCCATTGTGTGGAAATATGCTGTGATTGAACCTGCAGCCAGCTCAGACTTCCTAACCATTCAAAATGTCATTAAATTTCTCAATATCATTGTGAATTTTCTGAGAAGAGTGTAAATTTGTGAAGATACCTACCGCCATGTCTCTGTTGTACAAAATGTTCTGGCGAATGCGGTCGTTCTCGATCTTGAGGTGCTTGGTTAGACAGGAATAAAATCGGTGGACACATTTTGATGAGAGATACATAAAACACAATTTAAATGACTTGTTAGGATTTGGAAACAGACATGTAGCAGTTGGGACTAAATATGATTTTTGATATTATATACTACGATTATTTTTTATTTTAAATAGCTCCAAACGTTTCTACTGCCAAAAGGAAGTATTGGAAACTTAACCCTAAATGTTTTGTGGTTACTATTACAGTCACATAAATGGTTTGTATAACATCCTTTCATTATCTATATCTAAGCTTTTTATATCAAGTATCATCCCAAAAAATAATACCAATATGATGACCAAGATTAAAATGAGAGTAGCCCTAAATATTTATCAAAAAATGAGACAGATTAATATATATATAGATATAACATTTTCCATCAATTAAGTCCAAATTTAACATGAGTATTTTCTAATTAGGGCATCAATTTATAATTGGGGGGGGGGGGGGGTCTAATTATATGGCGAAGTTGTGATATGGTAAAAACAACCCCAAGATTTACAAAAATATTACTGAATGAAATATTACTAGAGAAAAAAAGGATACAAGATTAAAGATGAAATAAACCCCAAAAATATTAAATGAGATAACAATAAAGTTATTATATTGAATGAAAGGCATTTGCCATGTATAAGAATAAAGTCAAAATCTATCTATATATATATATATATATATATAAGTAATATGTGTAAAGTTTTATATATATATATATATATATATATATATATATATATATATATATATAAGGAACTAATTTCAATCTTCAATTAAGTATCAATTCCAATTCCTCGACTCTCCCATTCTACTAACTGCAAAGAAGCCGATGCTTCACGGCAGTGATCCTCCCCGAGCCGACCTCAGATGCAGGCCAGTGCCAAAAGGAATGATTAAGTTAGTTGACGGTCATTATGTGCTGTTAAGACAGAGGTTACATAACAGATATTTGTGCTGGTAATTACAAGAATCTTAATGGTTGTGAAGTGAAAGAGAGTGACCTGACTTTGGGACAGGCAAGCAGCTACTGTATGTACATGTTTCCTTTTTTGTTTTGCTTTGAAACATTATTGCAAATCCGACCAAACTTTTTCGTTTCCATGGGAACTGTATCTTCGCCTTTCTCATGCATATAAATACACATATTCTCCCGCCGCGCGGTTTATTTTTAAGACTGCATTCTTTTTTGTTTGGTGAAACAACAGGTGGGTGTTTTCGGTGCGTAGGGTGATCCAGTATTACGGCACCCAGAAGCGTGGGCTGAGGGTCGGAGGTCAGAGGTTCGCCCGCGTGGGCTGACAAAAGGAATGAGTGGGGCCAGATTAACTCGCAGTCCAAAGAACACGAAGTAACACGTTTGAATGAAGAAAAAAGTTGTTACTGTTTTTTAGCAGCTTGATGATTTATGCACGCATCGTTTTGCAAGTTATTCCAAAAGATGTGCAGCACTTACGCAGGAGCAATGAAAGTGGGTTGCACATTTTTTACATTCATTGTTTATTCAACATATTGTTGTGGCCTTGTCTAATAATCAAATGAACGGAATTCAATTTGAATGTCGATGCATGATTACTGCTTTTCTGGTACAAGCTGCAAAACATCTGAAAAGTTTGGTCTGAGGAGACCAAAATGAAAAAGGGAAGCTATCCGGATAAAAGGACAGCTAAGGAACATTTGCCCGGCTTTCACTCGTTGGCATGAACTCAAAAATGCGCTTGTCCTCATGGAAAATGTGGTCTTCCTTATAACCTAATTCCTTGTCCAATACCGCTTTTGTCCACATGGCGCCGCCATAACCAACATAAACTGAAAGTTCCTTAGTGTTGCTTTAAAGGGTAACAAGTTACAACACCGCCACATACAGTAGATGCTAATTGAGACTATGGTGTTTCTCGTTGTATGTTAGCATTAAGCTAGCGGAGGCTGCGTAGTTGTTTTAAAAACACAACTGACAGCAAAGAGCGGCAACAAAAAGCTTGAAGCCTCGTTTTTTTTTAATATTTACAATACAGCCCACCTCTAGTTTACGCACTCAAGTCACTGATTGACGGCTCATATCTTGAAAAACTCGCAAGTAGTGTCACTTATGGAAATGTTTTGGATTTTTCATCACAATGATTTTTTTTAATTTTGTTTTGACTTTAGTTTGTTAAAATTCAGTTAATTTCAATTAGTTTTTTTGTTTATTATGGAAATTTTCGCTATAATTCGTTTTAGTTAGCTTTATAATTTTGTTTCAAATACATTTTTTAAGTACTCCTGTTTTTATTTTATTTTGGTAACAAAAATATTTTTTTAAATTTTGGTCTTAATTTTCGCAAACAAATAACGTTAACATGGACAAAGCTCAACAAGATGGTCAAGAATTGAATTAAGCACAAGAAGCCCTCAATAGCACCCCGATATCTCTCCTCTTTAGTCCATTTTTAGATTTTATAGCCAGATGATGAGGGTATTTTCTGTCTCTGTTGCCCCACTTGATGACTCCCAAGCTCACGTCATGAGAGCCAATTACTCATTTTGAGAGCTCATCCAGGTCAACATGTTTTTAGAAAAGCAGGCCGAGGGGGGTGGAAAGGGGGAGGGGGGGGGCTCTCAGTGAATTCATACACCTCATCTAAATAATAACAGAAAATAAAGCAGTCAATTTATTAAGGGGATTTGTCAATCTAGCAAGATCAAAGTTATTTTTCAGTTCTTTTATTATTCATTGGCATTGTCAGATCAATATCCATTCATTTAAGAATATGTTTATTATTGTGGTTGGCGGTTGCATATATTACTTTGGGCCCTCTTATAGCTAAATTGTAATTACTGGACATGCAGTATAGGACAGTACAGTTCTTGTATTGGCTGTACAGCTATATCTAATGTCGTGGTTAAATCATGCAAAACACATTTACCAAGAAGACAGTATTTACTTGTACTTGGGCTAAATTGCGAGGTTAATGAGGAGTAACTTCATTAGAAATGACATAATGCGCTTTCTAAGATTTGGCAATTGGCTTCCGCTTTGACAAAAAGGCACATCCACACCTATTTTCAGAAATTATTTAGCCCACTTTAATTTTTCAGAATAGTATATGGACACTCTTGTAATAATATCTTGATTTTTTTTTTTTAAAGGATGCAAATAAGTTGCACAACTTTTTAAAGCCAGCTTTTTTCGTAACCAACAACACAAAATACTATATTTAAGATAATGGTATAGTACTTCATTTATACAGTATAGTGCTTTTCCACCTCACAAGGCCCTCAAAGCACTTTCCAGTTTGACGACACATTCACCTATTGATGACGCAGCATCAGCAACAACTGGGGTTTCAGTATCTTGCTCAAGGAGTTCAACATGGTTAAGCCGGCTTGGGATTGAACCCACAACCTCAGGGTTATGACACGATCACTCTACCACTGACCCATGCCACTAGCATGGAGCCCGAATGTAACTTAATAAAGCATTTCAGTAATAGGCAGTCTTGCTTTCTCAGCTCATAATCTAAGATCTCCAAGGAAATACAAAACTTTTGTGATCATCTATATACATCCAAATCTACATTAAGGCATTTACAGAGGGCTAGCTGTTGACAGTATTTACTTATTTATTTATTTGTGGTGAAAAGAATATCCTGCAGGGGAAAAATTTTAAATAAATAAAAAATATATATATCACTAAATAAATATAAATAAATATAAATAAATAAATATAAATAAATAAATATAAATAAATAAATATAAATAAATATAAATAAATATAAATAAATCTGAAATTGGTATAAAAGGATGCTAAAAAAGTACAGCTGAAGTTACCGAGTTCCAGATCCAAACATAATTGCTGGTCCCGATCAATATTGGCCTAGGGGGGGTTCAAGGCTGAGGGTTGCAAAAGGGTTAGGAGTGCTGCGTCAGTGTTTGACCTCTCCGCTGAGTTGACGTTGGATGCTGAGCTCCGCTCAAGACCACTAGTGTTATGTCACATATTTGACTACAGCCTTCTTTGAGCGTCTTTCTATGACTTATTTCTTATTTCTAGTGGTATATTTCTATAGTTGGAAGTGATCATATTGATATGGTCTGGAGAGCCTTAGCATGACCAACAATCATGAGAAGGTTATTAAGACGGTTATTCTTGTGTGGATGTGGTAACAACAACAACAAAAAGTTTGGTAGTTTGACAAACTTTTACGTAGAAGTCCTTTATTCTGGACTAACTGCTACATATAAACACTCTAGCAACCAAGCAACAGATTGCATAACAACCGGCATGAAGTAAAAAATAGTTGTCTGTTAATTGTTATTGCCAACGTGTTTAATTATAGCCTTTTGCCTCAGGGGCTTTAGAGCTTTGTATAAAAAATAAAAAAAAGAAGTGCTGCACGCACACACAGTATTGTTAGCTCTACAGAGACGCCCTCCTGTGGTTGAAATCCCAAAGGAAAAACAGCCTCAACTCTTGGAGCATTTTGACTTGATGGTATAGGTACAGATATAGTTTCATGATTTAAAAGTCCTGTAATTGGTCCTGTATCTCTCGCAAAATGTATTTTTAATTAAGATGTTCTTTTTTTTTTTAGTTCATGTTGACCAAAGCGATAGTGATCGAACCAAAACAATGATTTAGCATTAGCAAAGAATTAGTATCATATCGCATTGGCATCAATTCTACACCACTTCAAACTACAAACACAATAAGCAACACGAAGCAATATTATAGTCTATTTAATATAATGTCAAGTAAGCTATTTATAGTGTGGATTATGTAGTGCGCGCCATTTATAACATCACTGCTTGCTACATTGCTGAATTACTTACTTTTGTAGTTACTGGGCAGTCATTGCAAAGTCTCAAATAAAAGGCCTTACCAAATTCATACTGTTTGTTCTAGTCTGCTCTGTTCGAGGATCAGATGGTGCCGTTGTCTTTTATTTCACTTCCATGCTGATTCACTGTCATGGCAACCATCTGTGTAGCAAACTCGCCTTCTCCATAAGACAGCTGTCAGGAGTTAAGTCCACGTTCTAAAGATGATGGTATCGGATGCAACCCAGTTACCATGTGGGCCAATGTGAGGACCAATCAACGCTAGTTTGAAAGAACTCAAGCCAGGGAACAATGCATCAAAGTATCAAAACAACTTCTGTTCTGTTTGAACCTGACGGTTGAACCTGCTGTGGAGAGAAAACAAGGCTTTGAAGAAGGTAAAGAAGAGACATGTCGATAATGTATGTTTAGTTAGAGATGTTTTTGCGTGATCCTCAGCGTAATAATTCACGTGGGCTACTATTTGTAAAATGCTGGCAAATATAGCAACTGAAGATACGAAAAATACGACCCCTAACGAGCTGATTGGACACAGAGTATTTTCATCCTTTAATATCGTATAACTTGCCTGATCAACAATAGTTCAAATTTGATTAAAATGTTTCAATAAAAGTTGTTATTCTCATTATGCGAAGAGTCTCCTGGGAAATAAGAACGTCAAGTGAAAGCTCGTCAATCACATTTTAATCATGACTCAATGGCAGATGCCGGAGGATCACGGACGACATGTCTCTACCGTCTGAGGACTGCTATTGCCGGCGATTCCAGCCCAACACCTTTGACCCGTCTCGTTGCAGCGCCTGCCTGCGGCCAGATCATATGCACCTTAACACTGCACCCGTCGAGGCTTCACAAGAGTGGGTGTGTACATGACACGTTTAATAGAAATCTTGACTGTACTGCAAGAAGTGACAGACCGCTCTCTAAACTTCAGTCTCAGGCAGAATCCACTTTATCTCAAGAGAGTTGTGTGATGCTCCCTAAAAGGTTTCATGAGAATGTCGTCGCATTTGCAGTTTGCTAGGTTGTAAGTTTTGGATACACGAAACGGGCATAAACTTGTGTTGTGCTCTGGGCTTGACAGAGTTATTGCTAAAGTGTTGACTGACACTTTCAATGAAGTTTTAAATTAACATGTTTGTCCTTGTGGTTGAATTTCACAGAGGTGTTTAACAGTACTTATCATACTTACTGTTTTTTTGTTTGTTTTTTTACAGTGGAACCTCAATTGTTTTTTTTGTATGTCACAATTTTCGGAAGATTGAGTTGTCCCCCAAAAATTATCTCGTTTTTTTTTTGTTTTTTTTTTGCTCAGTTTATGTCTGTTTAACTCATTCACTGCCATTGACGGCTATAGACGTAAAAAAAAAAAATGATTTGAACTATTTCTATTAGTTTAACATTTTTTCCACTTTTGTTAACAAGAGTATGAAAACCTAAAAACAATTTTTATTGTACATTTACAACAGATATAAAATTTGTGATTAATCGTGAGTTAACTATTGAAGTCTTGCCATTAATTACAGTTAAATATTTTAAACGCCTGACGCCCCTAATTTTTAATAATCTTTTCTCTCTTCCCCCCCCAAAATAAGATTATTAAAAAATTGTCTAGGTTTTCATATTCTTGTCAACAAAAGTGGAAAAAAATGTTAAACTAATAGAAATAGTTCAAATGAATTTTTGACGTTTATACGCGTCATTGGCAGTAAATGAGTTAATAAAATTCCGTGCCCTTCTATTCCACCAGCCGCTCATTTCCTAAAATTGAACATCCTTTGTTGTGTTGGCAATGTGTTTTGGCTCATTATCTTGTTGCAGGATGAAGCTTCTCCCAATTAAATTGGATACACGTTTCTGTAAATTGCCAGACAAAATGTTTTTTGTTTTTTGTTTCACACTGCTGCCAATTCTGGACATTAAACCAATAGAGCGTGCGTTTTACCTCTTGAAGAGGGGACTGAATGGGGAAACCCCCAGAAACAAACAGGAACTGAAAACAGTAAGGGCCTGGAAAAGCATTTCAATTGAAGAATGCAACAGTCTGGTGAAGTCAATGGTCAAGTCAAAAAGTCAAACTGACGCACATTTTGATCTAGTATGATTGAGGTCAAGATATCAACAAAGAGAAACAAGAAGGTGCCATTTGAATTTGTATGATTAATTGATGGTAGCTCATAGGCAGCGTAGGGAATGTTGTAATGCGAGACCACCATATGACACATGTAAACACTAGAAATACCGTTGAGTTGTGACTGAAAAGTTATTTCATTAACAAGTAGAAAAAAGGGGCAGGTTGACCTTAAAAATCTGGAGAGGATTAGATCCAAATGAAATTCACTTGTGAGGTTTCCATGATGACTGCTGAGGCAAATTAAGAGATCAGGATAAGGCCACAGAAGGAGTCATGTGGGCGGTTCTTGCAATGCAAAAGAGAAATGAAATAATGATGAGGGTGAGCAGGGACTAGCTTGTGTTACTTCCAGCGTGCTGTCGACGTGTTAGCTTTGCCAGACGAATGAAGAGGGGTAATAATAGTTGTTGGAAGCTGATTTGGATGAAAGATAGCAGCGACAGTAAGTACAACCTGTCATATTGTATGATACCAATATTGTTTTAATGTGTAGTAAAGTTGCTCTTCATTAAATATCACTCTGTTGTGTAACATTGCTGTGCTAGTGGCTAAAGGCGTGAGAAAACTGATTTGGTAACTGGAAATGTGCTATTTGATGAAAGAATGGGCAATTTAGGTCAAAGGTCAAATGAAGCAAATCAGCCATTTCTTTCTACAATCGGAACTTTAAATTTGATCATTTTCCCATATTGATGATTGGGTTGAATTGTTGCAGCTTGTTTTTCCGCTCATTTTTCAGGAGTTGGGTGATGATGAGCAAGTCTCGTCTGAGGTGAATTCAAGCGCTAGCAGTGATGACATCAGAGATGCTTGGACCTACGAGTGGAGTCTTGTCCGCAGTTTGAGTCCTGAGTGCGAACTTGATATCGGTGACACTGACACACAATCTAGGTGACACGTTATATATGTCCTTTAGCCTGTTTTCTTACTTCCGCAGCAACAATCGTACTGTATGTTTTCTAAGTGGTAAAGCATTTATACAACAGATCTTAGTCAAAAGTGTTAACTACAGGGAAAGGTATTAGAGAAATTAACTTCATTCAAAAACTTCATTTTTATCACAGTATGATACAAAATATTCCATTTTGTTTGCTTTTTTTGTCAGTTTCTTGGTTACATTACTCGCCCCAAGCACACATTTTGTGCAACCCATCTTTTAAGTACTGTTCTGTTCTACAAGATTCATGTTGCGACCACTTAATTCACTCTCATCAGCAATTAAGGATCTCATTGGATTGGATCTCATTAGGTCCTAATGAGATCCAACGCAACACCAATGTCAAAAACCTGGCCCCGAGCCTTTATATTGATTACAAAGTTTTGATGGAAAGGGATTCAGTTAACAATCAGCTTACTTGTTTTGTTGACATTCATTTCATTCGTCCGCATTCCCCAGATCGACAAATAATTCAGGCAGTCCGCAGAGGAGCAGCTCCCCGAGTCCAGAAAGGAATTGTGTTGCCCTCGGAGATATGACCCGGATGGACCCTTCTCCCCTTCGCAGTGCTGGGAGTCCCTGGATGGATGAGAGGAGAGGCAGGGACAGATCCCGCAGAACGTCAGGTCATTCTGCACATGGACACGACACCTGCACCGCTAAAATTGTAAAAGCAAAACACATGATCTTTTACAGCCATAGTACATACTTTATTAGGGATGGATGGATGGATGGATGGATGGATGGATGGATGGATGGATGGATGAATGGATGGATGAATGGATGAATGGATGAATGGATGAATGGATGGATGGATGGATGGATGGATGGATGGATGGATGGATTGATGGATTGATGGATTGATGGATTGATGGATGAATGGATGAATGGATGGATGATTGGGTGGGTGGATGAATGGCTGGATGGATGAATGGATGGATGGATGGGTGGATGGATGAATGGATGGATGATGGATTGATGGATGGATGAATAGATGGATGGATGGATGGATGGATGGATGGATGGATGAATGGATGAATGGATGAATGGATGAATGGATGAATGAATGAATGGATGGATGGATGAATGGATGGATGAATGGATGGATGGATGAATGGATGGATGGATGGATGGATGGATGGATGAATGGATGAATGGATGGCTGGATGGATGGCTGAATGGATGGATGGATGGATGAATGGATGGATGGATGAATGGATGGATGGATGAATGGATGGATGGATGAATGGATGGATGAATGGATGGATGGATGAATGGATGGATGGCTGGATGGATGGATGAATGGATGAATGAATGAATGGATGAATGGATGGATGGATGAATGGATGGATGGATGAATGGATGGATGAATGGATGGATGGATGAATGGATGGATGGCTGGATGGATGGATGAATGGATGAATGAATGAATGGATGAATGGATGAATGGGTGGATGGATGGATGGATGAATGGATGAATGGATGGATGTATGAATGGATGGATGGCTGGATGGATGGATGGATGGATGGATGGAACTGTCCTACTTAACTTATACTGTAATTTATGCTACTAAACGTATACGTTACAGGCCAATTTGCATCAGCTTGCCTCATCCTGTGACCATCTCACGTTTATTTGAATTTCAGAGTCCAGAGGAGTCAGGGAACAAGAGAGTGGCTACTTTTCTCCAGACCGAAGAACTGATGGTGAACATCTGACGGAGGATGCTAACAAAAGGTCTTATCATTACTACGAGAGGGGTCACCCACTCCCCAACAACTACATTCCCGAGCCCAAAGCCTCTGTACCATACAGGAACGTCAATCTGGGTGTTCCCTCCCAGAGGAGAAATCCTGAAACTTACATGCTGGACACTTGGAGGAGTGAATCCCCTCAGAGGTACTCATACCACTCCAATTTTAGAAGAGGGACTGAGTCATTGAGGAACTCTCCAACACGTCATGGCTCAGTGAGCCCAGACAGACTCAAGAGGTCAGACCACCGAATGCGCTCCCTCTCCAGAAGTGAGACTCGATCTCATGGCTCTTCTCATCTTCCCTCACATGCACCCTCTCAGCATGCATCCAGCGGGTCCAGTCCTGCACGTAGACGGGGCTCCTTTGCCTCTCGAACCGTGTCGCCATCCAGACTGGCACATTCTCACAAGCGCACGGACTCCTTTTCACAAAATGGAGGCTATGAAGCACAGGGAGGATGTAGCCAAGATTCTAAAAGCCCATCACAAGCTTCCAACAAGCATAGTTTAGACTCTGAGAGGCTCTACAGGAATCTGGAGTTTATCTCCCGCCGCGCCTCCTCCGCAGCATTTCAACAGAATGTAAACGAGGGATTCCAAAGATCTCCTCGTACCAGGGAAGGGTCTCCATCCAGAAACGGCTCCCACGGTCACGTCTCACAGAGACAGCCGTCCTCCAGAGACAGCAGACCGAGCGCCTCTATTGGCTCCTGGCAGGGATCCTCACAGTCTGTTCTCAGCATTCCCATCTCATGTGGTTCCTCTGCTTCGAGACACGGCGCGGATCAGCAGGAGCCTGCCGCATCGCCGCCTCTTGTTGCAATCACGGAAACGGACAAGTTCGATGAGGGGAATAGTAAGATCAGTGGTGACAGAAGCAGGAGTAGCGTGAGGAGAGGTATGGAGGCTTTGCTGCTCTCTGAACCCAAGAGGGCTGCACAAGAACTCGAGGAGGTAAACCATACATTTTACAGAATTCACCAAAATTCACAATAGTGTTTTAGGCACACACAATAATGAAGATAGTTAAATTAATACCGATAATACTATCACTATAAAGACAAAAATATTGATACAACTCTCATTATGGTTCTCATTAGACTGTACAGGTATATGTTACATTTTAGCCAGTTAGCTTACAAAGCAAACTCCTATGGTTAATGCGCCAAAAGTGGTCAACACTCGCCCAAAACTGTCCACAAAATTTTCCTCAAAAGACAAACAAAACATGGAGCTCAAACCATTATCATGTTTGATGCCACAAAAGATGCCAGAAGTTGCTCATACTTTACAGTAAATGTTCCTGTTTTTCTAACTCTTAATCTGAGGTGGGGATGACAAAGGAAGACTATATAGTACTGGCTGACATTCCAACAATCCAGGTGGAGTCAGAGGAAGACTTTCCGGGTCTGAGTAGGAGGAACCAGAGTCCGAGTCCTTGTAGGGACCAAAGGTTCCGGACTCAAAGGTTGGTGGTACATCAAAGTTGTCCCATATAACACACAATGATATTTAACACTGGCAACTAGGGGTGGGAATCTTTAACTGCCTCACCATTCGAGTCAGAATCTATTTTCGATTCAGAACGATTTTTGATTCAAAATGATTTGATTGACAATGATTTTTGCTTCGATTTATAGATGTGCAAAGAATCGTCATAATCTACTCCAGTCTGACTCGCTAATGCTAATTAGCACTCTACTTGCGGCCCTTTTATCACTCAAAAGAACGGCTATTCATACAAAATGCTTCAGGAATGTATATAGAGAAGCATCTTAACATTAAAAATCGGCATATGCTCTTCCTACGCTGCAAAAAAAACTTTTATTGGAATAACTTGATTGTGACGTTTTCCTTCTACTCTCTAATATGGCTACAACGTAACAATGTATCAGAATGCGCGGAACCACACTGCCCCTAAGTGGCCAAATCGTGTACAAGATGAACAATGCTCCCAATAAAGGCACACGCAAACAAGGGCAAGACAGTATAAAATAAATAATTTAAATAACATCGATTTGGGACATTTAAAATCGATTCTGAATCGTTTTAGCTGAAGATATTTCAATTGTCCTCTTTTCTCCTTGGTTTGGTCAATTTGCAGGCATTGAAAACAGTAGTTGAATTTGGATGCAGTTGTCTAAACTAGCAAATAAAGTAATCTGGTAACCATAAACGACATAATGGTGCCATAACTAGAGGAGAAGTATTAAAAACAGAAGACTGTTAACAGTAGGAGTAGTAGCACATAGTACTGTGGTTTCACATCGTTGATACTTTGTTCAAACTAAGTGCATTAAGTTGCACATTTGCTATAGTAGATTCTCCAATTAATAGTTAGCAACAAATTCCCTTCGTGTTGTGTTTATTAGAGAGTTTTTACTCACATGTACTGTAGACGCCGCAACTTCAAATATTTTACCGGATGTAAATATCCACGCCTTCAGTTGATTAATGAAAGAAGCGAGAATCGTTTTATGACCCTAAATACTACAAGTCCCAGAAGGCACTGCGTCGTCACGTCTGGTACTGTTATCACGTCACGTTACTGTGTCTGTTACCTATTCTAAAGTCATATCATGCAACTAGTTTGTTTGGACAGATTTACTGTCACAATCCTGGGACAGTTTTAATTCCTGTCTTGCATGTGTCCGTGTAAGTGTTCTCTAAGTTGTGTATCTAAAAACGTTAGCTTGCACAGGTTAATTAGCTCAAGATTAGCTCAAATTTGACGTTTGAAGTCTGTTGCATCAATTAGTTAGCAATAGCATAATCACTAAAAAATATTGATTTTAACTTCTCACCGATGTTAGTTTTGAAACAAAAGTTTGCAGCGCTAAAAATAATTTGTATTGTACAAATCCTATCAACGTCACACTACAATCATTATATATTTATATTGTTAATTTAAATATATTTTTGAGGTATGGCACTATGGTTGACATTGGGAGCACAAAATCTAATGATTAATACGAGTGACACTGTCACAGTGATAATTAATTATTATAATGTGTAATTGCTGTGAAGCCATCAACCCCAGGCGGAATTCTACAGTTGGAAGTTTGCGTCTGATGAGAGAGGCAGAGGCAGAGAGCGAGGGAGAGACAGGAGAGAGAAGAAGGACTCCGAGAATGGGCGATTATCACGAAGACTGTCGACAGCATCTCTGCATACACAGGTGCAATTTTGTTACTTAATTTAAGCCAAAACATCAACCTATTGTTTGAACACTCTGGGCATTCCATCACAGAGTTCAAACAAGCAAAGTGTGGAGCACGGATCTGCAAAGGTGATGGAGCGAGAACTTCCAGACTGTCCACAGACACAGGTGAGGAACTTGCATCTGTTTATGTGGAAGAAAAAGGCTCATTCATTCATTCATTGCAAAGCAGCTCTCAATTACCTCAGGCGTGCTTTCGTGCAAGATTGTTGCAGGATAAAGCCATTAGCTCTAAGCCAGGGGTGGGCAACTTTAACGATTGGTTTGTAGGCGCTCTCAAGCGATGGCTGCCATCTAGTGGGGAAAACTGTTATTTCAACATAAAAGTACTGATCTGCTCCAGTAAACATTTTTTTTATTTTAAAGTTACCCATCCCATTTCTAGGCCATGCAAGTTGATTTATTGTCTTTATGAATAGATTGGGAGATGCTGAAGCACACACACACAACACAGCATGATGGATGATCACCTAAAATTATGCATTAATAATATTGTAGCCATATAAAAGTTCCAAGCGCTTACTAATTATTAAAGCAACACAGCCATTAATTTAAAAGGAAGACTGGTATTAAAAGCTTCATTTCACCTCTATTTTTTTTTTCATTCCCACTTTTGCATTGGATACCATTAACATTGTGAGTATATTTTCTTTTGTCATTCTCGTTCAAGTTTTAATAGGATAGAATCACAATTGTTTCAATACACCTTAGTTTTGCATGCTTTAATGCTCCAATAGACCCCTGATCACCATATGAAGAAATACGGGAACTTAAGTTCTTGCCAGCTACTAGTTGTAGGTTTATGTTGTTGTGGGGTTTTTTTTACTTCTGTTTCCTCTGTTTTGTCTGTCATGACTGACACGGAAACCACAACAAACTGCTTTATCATGCTTCCTTTTACTACTCCATTTTGCAGATGCTGTCACTTTGAAGGGGTGGATGTCCAGACTGGATGAAAACGACAAGGTAAAGATATTTTTTCCCTGACAATTCTTGTGAAAGGTGTTTCAATGATTTTGCACATTTGCCACCAATGTACTGGATACAAGTGTGTGTTTTTTCCACAGTGGAGGAAACACTGGTTTGTTCTGGATGATGAATCGCTGAAATATTACAGAGACCCCGAGGCTGAGGAGGTACTTGATAAGGCACAGTAGGCCACTTATAGCTGGCGTCAGACGGAATCCTCTTATCTCCCAAACTATCAATTTCCAGGAAACCGAAAACACGACATGCTTGTTAAGTCATGAACGTTGCATCATCAAAGACAGCGAGGCATTTTCAACTCAGATTGGTCAATAGTTTGTATAAACAGACCCATACAGTATAGGACTGACCAATAGCATAGATTTGAAAGAAAAGAAAACCTAAATTGACCAAATTTGGACAAAAGAGGCTTCTGCCCGACAGTGAATTCAAGTCATCTATATGAATTCATAGACTGCTGTTTGTTTTCTTCTTGTGCAATAGTCGGATAACGTGGACGGACAGATTGACTTATCCACTTGTGCCAATGTGTCGGACTGTGATGTGGAAGAAAACTACGGCCTCCAGATTCAAGTATTGTGCTATTTTTTTTTTTCTTTCTGTTGGCTAATTAACTTACACAATGTGCCAGAGTATCAGCATCATTTATGACCCTGCTCAGTTTCACATCTATTATATGTTTGGCTGCTTCCTGTTTAACGAGGTGTGTGTTTGTGTGTGTGTGTGTGTGCGTGCGTGTGTGTGTGTCTATGTGTGTGTTTGCTGGGTCTTTTGATCACTTCTAGACAAAGAGTGCAGTGTTCACTCTCTCTGCGTTGACCTCTAGATTGCGGCGGAACTGGGTGACGTTACTGAAGCAGGCCATCCAGAACAACACGCAGTGAGTGTGACTCCATACTGGGGACTGACTGGCTGTAAAGAAAAAAATAGCCTGTGGAAAAAGCCTGTAAAGGCTAAAAATGCCTTTTCTGACACGGCTTAGATCACATTCCAACCCGAAAATACATAATTTATCCTTAGGGGTTGGTCGAAGACTATGGTTTTCTGTTTTGCAGAAAAACCTAAATCATGGCAAACAAGAAGTAAGTTATTTAAAAAGGCAAAACACTTCCACATTACAGTAAAATCCAAATCTGTATGTTGAAGCATGAAAAATTGAATAAATACTGTCAAATGTCACGATAAATGATGACATGAACAAACTTTATGGAAAATAACACCTATATTCATCATGTGGCAAAATATTTTATTGATTATAATCATCAAATATCAGGGCAAACCAAATGACAAATACAGTACATCATAGGCTGAAAACAGAAAAAAAAAACAGGAAAAAATGCAAAAAAGCATAGAAGATTCAATGACATTGAACACAAGGGACCAGACAGTAAAAATGGCAGAAATAGAAAACATACATAATTAAATACTCATGATAATTATACACTCACACATTTATACATACTATTCACACTCATAGCTACGGTATCATCTTTATAACTATAACTCAGTGGTTCTTAACCTGGATTCAATTGTTGCAGGGACTGTGGTGCACTCAGTCCTCAACTTATGACTGTTATGTCATAAGTATGGTATGTCATGCAATTTATTTATTTTGTAATCCCTTCATGCTAACTATGTCGAGCAAAAAAAGAACGCGGTCAGATAAATATGTGCAATGTGAATTCACATGTATAACAGAACTTATGGTGTTCCACAGGGTTCAATTCTGGGGCCTCTGTTGTTTTCATTGTATCTGTCGCCCCTGGGTTCTATCTTAAGAAAAAAGTGGTGGCTGTTTTAAAGTGTTCTATATAGAGTTGAGTGGAGTGATGGGAGTCAGCGTCCTCACTGCACGATTTGCAATGCCAAGTTGAGCAATTTTAGTCCAATTAGCCAGCTAGCTCGCAAAACTAAATAAACACTTCCTTAAGCTACATGAATATTGGGAATACAAGAACACAACACTTGAATTCTGAATTCAAGGTGAAGAGAGCCATATTTGATAAACAGGCTACACTCCCTGTTCATTTTGTTCACTTGTAAAGCCTACAACTATGTCTTAAAATTAGGGGGGGAAAAGTTTTACAATAAAAAAAGGCTTCAGTGAATGCGCATAGGAAGCTGGTACCTCCAACTAGGAAGACTCAGTGCTATAACTAAACCAAAAAGTTGAAAGAATGTAATAGCAGAAAATCTAATAGTTTAGTTGCAAAAGATACTGTAGCTACTTTTGTCTGACTTTGATAGCATCAACCAAATTACACATAAGCAGTTAATTGGATTATTTAGTGAAATTCTGATCTATTTCAAGAAAAAAGAAATGTTGCAAGGAGTCTGAGATTCCTGAGTTCATCAAAGAGATGCAGGCGATGTGTTTGGGTGGTCTGTCTGCGGCGAGCCCTTCCATCTTTCTTCTGATGTGTAACATTAGCCCCTTTACTTTGCCTCGTTCTGCCCTCAGCCAATCAGAAAGCGGCAGCGAGAAAGAGAGCCCCCTCTCTCGCGGCCCGTCGTCATGCCAACCGGCTGCTCGCTTCACCTGCTCCGGCTTTGAGCCGGCAGGTTCCAACGGCACGGCTGCCCGCTCCCCCCGAGCCGAAGGCCTACATCCGCCGGCGGACGTGGACGCGCATGCGGAGGTGAGCTCAGACCCTCAGAGAAAAGAAGAACAGGAGGCGGGTTGGGACCGCGATTGGGCTAAGCGGCTGGAGGAGAGGAACAAGTGGTTTGAGGACGGTGTCCCCTTTGGCGAGATGGGCAGCCGGTGGGACGGCATGCAGCTGAAGAGGGGGAGCGTGCCTGTGCCCGTCATTGACACCATGGACTCAGAGGTCAGCAGGAAGTGGACGGAATTTGAGAGGCTGTCTTTTAGGGACATGAGCGCACAGTCACTCATCGGAGTCCAGGCGTATCAAACGATCACGCGGCAGGCCTCTGATTCCCGTGTCGACACCCAGACCCGCCGGTCGAGCACTGATAAGGATGAAGCGTTTGCCACCGGTTCACCAAGTGACTGCTCAAAGAAGGCGCCGTCAACTGTAAACGGGTCTCACATTGTTCAAACAAACACAGCCGAAGCCCTTCAAAAGGAGGTGAGGAAAGGCGACGTGTGTTTACACACTTTTAAGAGTTCAGTATGAAACGCCATTCAACCCAATGTGGTCTCTATAATGTTGCTCCAGTTCACAACAAAATCAAGCTGCATTTTTAGCTTGGAGCTGGTTTAGGATCACACTTCCTATTTAGCCACAGGCCGAACAGCAAGCACTCTGATGACAGTGGCAAGAAAAACCTCCCTTCTACTAGGACGAAAATCTTGAGCAGAACCAGTATGTGCTCAGCGTGGGGCGGCCATCTGCCTCAATTGGTTGGGAGGCAAAGGATAGAGAACACAATGAACAATGCAGTCATCCATTCATGTTCTATAGCACTTGTCCCCAATAGGCAATTACTACTAAAGTAAGCAATTGTATTGACTGAATAGCTAGTCTTGGAATACACTAACTTGGAAGTTGGCCTTAAATTTCAAGAAAACTTATAATAGTAAGGAAAGTTCAGAGCCTCAAGGAAAATGAGGCAAAGCCGAGATGAAATGGGACAAAGTGGTTGAGCATCAACACCAATGTGTTTCCTATGGCTTTTTTTTTTTTTATATATATATAACTTCTCATGTGCTGATTGTTACATGAAGAAGAAAATAACATCATCAAAGGTGAGGTTTGCTACACGTTTTATTGCTTCTTAATAGGGGTGTCTAAATTAGTGCATACATTTTGAGTTGATTTAAAGTTCCTTTAAGGCCACTTAATTTTTTCTTACTTGGAAAGCCGGTACTGGGGAAATGTTGCAACATAGCAAACACGCCCACGTCAACATTTTTCAGTAATAAATCTTATAATAATGCATATATTTGTGGAGACTGGGGTGAAGTTGGATTTTGACATTTTAAAAATGGGCAGAATTTCACAAGTGACTTCATGTTAAAGATTAGATAGCTCTTAATATGAAAAGAACAATGCACTGAGCTGTCACCAATGTCTTACAAATGCAATTATGCCTTCTAGTGGCAGAAAAATGACCTTGACACAAATGAATATCACACTTGTTTTTGTTTTTTTACAGTACAGTACGTCTTTTTAATTGTAACTCAATTATAAAATGACTGTGTCAACTTGCCTTATATTAATTGCGGATGGCGTTACCTGGATAATTGCGAAATCTCCACAGTTTCCTGGAACGACTTGACCGCTGTACTAATCACAATGAGAAATGTAGTTTAGCGTTTCGATTTCCATTAATCATCTCCATTTTCATCTTCCAGGCCCTGTCCCTTAGAAAGCAAATGGAGAGCATTAAGAAAGAGCGCGCAGCCATGGTGATAAAAGTGGACAGCCCGTGTGGACCCGGGGCCCCCTGTGGGGCCCGGCTTGAGGCCATGGAAGCAGCCCATCGTAAAGAAGTGCGGGAGCTGCAGGAGAAGCACGAAAGGGAGATCGACGAGTTGGAGGCACAAAGAGACCGGATGCTGGAGGAGGAGCGGCAAGCTTCTGCTAAAGGTTGAGTCCAAAGATTTGGCTGTATATTCTGTAGCGCTTAACCCTCTCAGGACTTGTGTGCCTTGCTTAGGGGCACCTGAGTGGTGTAACGGAAGCAAGCCGGCATCTATCCGGACACCAGTTGCAGTTTCTATAAAGAGAATTTGCTACACCCTGGAGTGGTTGCCAGCCAATCCTATGCATTTTCCAAATTATTGTCCGGAAAGCTAATAATAATAATAATAATAATAATAATAATAATAATAAAATTCTAAGTAAATGTGGAGATACATGCTTCTTATTGAATAGCCATAATATGCAGTATGTCTTCAGCCTGCAACCTTACTGTCTCCTCCAGTCCAGAATGAATTTTCACATGGAAAATCGGAAGTTCACTCGTATTTTATATTTAAGACAGAACAGTGGTTTCATTGACTTCCCACTCCGCTAGCTTAAGATTTATTTTCTCTCTTTCCCTCTGATATTGTACTTTATAAAAACAGAGTAGTAAAATAATTAAATAGAATATGAAGAAATAAATATTTTCTGTGTCAGGATTTAAGACTATACAATTCATTTTGCGGATCCTACTGGTGTGCCCGCCTTGGCCACCAGGGGAAGTATAATACAGTCATACTCAGACCTCTGGTCATACTGACACAAACAAAGAAAAGTGACTCAATCATTGATTTAAGTTGTTTTTCAAAGAGAATAAATAGTATATGCCTGTGAATATTGTATAGCATCTGAGAGTGTATACCACTTTATCATGCTTGTGCAACTCAGTGCTTAACAGTTCAAAAAAAAAAAAGCAAGTGTCTGCATTTTTACAGCAAAGTTGTTTGGTTGTTTTAAATACACATGTAATTCTCTTTGTTTTATGTTTAGTTTGACAGTAAACTTGGAGTGGCATTTTCTTAGTTGTTCGGACAGCTCGTATCTCGAGAAAAAATCACAAATCTGCTCACTCTTATCTCAAAACACCACTGTATATTGTAAATTAAAATCTTAGTTTATATCTCAAAAATTGTAGACAGGAAGTCGATCATAAATAACAACAGCTGCCATGATAGTGAGCTGTGTGTCGCCACGTCTTGTGATGTTTTAGCACGAGGCTGGAATCGTTTTCTGACAGGCAAACATTATTATTACAGCCATGGAGGCTCTGAGAGCAACCCACAGAGAGGAGCTGGAGAAGGTCAGGCGGACGCCCGGGGGAGGTGCACACATGGAGGCGTCCTTTACAGGGCACATGTAAGAAACCACCGTGACACTGTGTCGCCACGTGTTCCAGTTCACCACACAAATGGTACCGAATACTGTGTTGGTCAGGCCGCCGGTGGACGTGTGGGACAGTGAGTTGGATGTGTTGTCTGAGCGTCTCTCGGAGAAATGTCTGCAGCTGAATCTCACCAAGGAGAGCAGCCAAAGAACAGGAAGTCATCTGGAATGTAAAGAGAGAGAGTTGCAACAGCTTTGGAGAGAAAACCAGGTCAATGCACTATAAAGAGTTTAAGTTATTGTTTGACTGTACAAGATTGATGTACCTCATCAATCAAAGCATATAATTTACTTTTTTTTTTTCCAGGAGCTTAAAGCCAAACTGGCAGAAGAGATTAGGCGCATGCGTTATTTCATCACAGGACAGAGGCCGGACGTCATGTCCCTCGGCAACGTGGCAGCAGAAGTTGAGGTAATGACAGCAGTAATCTGAAGCTAAATTTAAACCTATGTCATTTCAACTCTTACATCAAACCTGTAGATATGACCAGCTCATCGCCTGCTGGCCCAGTTTAAAAAATAAAAAATATTGTACCTGAAATTAGATTTGGCAGGCGTGTGCTGAGGGATTTTGGAACCATTTAAAAGAGACAAATCGTTAGAACAAGTTTGCTTAATGTGTTGTCTTCCATCCCAGTAATGAGTCCCTGATGCATCATTATCAGACTCCTTTCTTCATCATGGCCTTGTTAATTTCCCATGTTTGGGTTCATTGAGCAGCACACAGTGCCATCTACTGGTTAACCAATAAAGCTCCCTAGAATGGCTCGTCCCATACTAGCGATGGGAATATTTTTCTAACCAGATTCTCTTTATGCATAAAAGCAGCTGTAACTCCTCATTCAAGTACATCATATTAGTGAATAATTGTTTTACAGTATTTTTTATAGTATGCCCAATAAGTATACTTTTCCATTATCAACAATTTTCTTGCTAATTAGCTGGGCAAAATCAGAATGAGGCATGTAGTGTCCAATTTGACTCTTTGTTTTGATTCCTATAAAAGATGTCAGTATATTTGTCATTTTTATACAAGTTGGTGCAAGTATTAACTCATTTGTCCTTTAACATTTGGTCTCTCAGACGCTGCTCAAAGCCAAAGAAAACGAGGTGCAGTCTCTTAAGAAGGAGGTCAGCTGTCTACAAAGTGAAGTCCAGTCTCTCACTAAAGTAAAGATATAAACGACACGCCACTGACCCCAGCATTTGGTAAATTGGCACAACCTAATGAGATCCAATACAAGACCTGCAATAGAAATTCTGCCTTAAATTATAACAATACATTTTTTATTTATTGAAAAAATCCTACAGGTATTGATATTTATTGTTTGCATTTGGAGTAAATTTGCCATACAAATAGTAACCACAGGTACCATAATAGTTGATCAGTAACAAGTGCACTATCGCACACTTTACATTGCATGACTGTGCACTTTGTACATTTGTTCTAATGTCCGAAATGTGCATTTTATATTTTTATTGTTATAGTAACAAAGTGACTGTACGGACAATGCAATGTTTTTGAACACAATTGGCCAATTGTTTACATCAGAAGTGAAGAACATTTTAAAAGCAGAACGTTTGCTTTAGATTGTGCAGATGTACCTTATGTTGTGGCTGATAGATACAAACATGCACTACATTCTATAAGCCTAGAGTGGCTGATCCACTGTTCAAATATGCTTTCTTTTAGGAGAAGGAGAAAGCCTATGAGCACTACAAGGAGGCTTATGTCGAGCTAAGTGACTTGAAGGGCCGAAGCAGTTTGGAGATAGATTTTCTCAGTGAACACTTGAGATTGGTCAATGCTGCACGGCAGGAGAAAGCCAGGGAATCTTGTGACCAATGAAGCTACCTAGTAGAAATCCCATTTAAAAATACAAATAAAAAAATAATTCTACACAAAACAACACTGTCATGCAACAACATTTCTGACGCCACCACACAAACATAAGGACACATTTTCATCCTGTATTTAGACTCACTTTAATGAGTTCACAAGATGCACACATGCAGATTAGAATGTTTTAATCATATAAGCCTCACGTGATATTAGAATTCTTAAAATATGTTTAGGTGACACACAGATAAACAGCGGAGGACCGAGGAAGGAGATGAGCAGAGGTAGATGGATGGATGAATCTGGAAGGACAAGTGCCTCATCTTCCTCATTTTCCTTTTGCCTTATGATATTCTTCCACTGGAGTAATAAAAAATGAGGGAGGGTAAGTTGCAACATACAACATAATGAGAAAAAATAGCACAAATTAGGCATGGCTTACACAAGGTCGCATAAGTCACGTGTGTCATAAATCGGTTCAGTCGTCGTCGTCATCATCCTCTGGTACGAATATGTCGTGCTCCTCCAAGAGAGCGGCAAAGTTCTTGCTGATCAGAGTTCCCACATAGAGGAATGGCACCACCACTGCAGTCATGCGAATAAGACCGAAGGGTGTCTAAAAGGGAACACAGAGGAAAGATGGATGTTAGGTTGCTCTATTCAAACAGTGATTCACAACTACTGTGCAATGAGATAGAATTATTTTTTTATTTATGTTTTCTTTACTTTGAGTCTGCCGAATTAAGTTGATTTAACTTGTTTTCTACAAATAAGGCATTTTACTTTGTTCTTCTGTAAAACAGCAACCCTTAGAGATAGACGAACATTTTGAAAATTAATATGTTAATCCTTATTAACTCGTGTTTGAGCGCTAATCGGATTACAGTACACACATAAATACATTGTCGATTGTCATTATCTAAATCTAGTCATTAAAATGAAACTGAGGAAAGTCAATATTAACTAACAAGGGGCATCCTGCAGGGAACCACACGGGGTGGCGGGGGGGAATACTTGAATTAAAGATATTGACATTCATTTGACGTAAAGATGACGTTTTATATTTGTCAATCGTGTGTTGGGAAAGCGTTTCATTTGCGGTGGACATTTTGCATAGGACAAAAAAAAGGCTGAGATTGTTAGGAGCGTTTCCTTTAAGAGTTAGACAAAAAAAATAACATACAGGTATTTTAACGACGTTTATTTCCGAGGTCAATCCTTTAATTATCCGCTATTATTATTTTTTCATTATTATTTTAGAGGTTAAAAAAATACTTCCTGATATTTCCTCTAATTTGTGTAAACACACATTCATTGGTTCATTTGATTACCGCAGAGCCGCAGACCCATATCGGCAATAGCGATTGGCCAAAGTAGGTGTCATACAACCCTATGTTCCGCCCACATGTTAGTCAGATTTCGTCTTGACAAAACAGCCTCTCTCGCCAAAAAAACACTTACTTTATCCGGTTTCGGTAGGATTGCCCCCGACGACGACGAAACTGCACTTCGAGTTTGCGTCGTCCTGTTGAGATATGATGTTTTCGAAACGTTACGACCCAGCAGCCCAGCATTCCTGATGTTGGGACGCAGGGAAAACCGTAACATACTCGTCGCCATTTTTGTGCAGTGTCAAAACTGTGGGCGGTGTCACAAAATGACGTACTGGGTGTTTCCTTTTGATGACGTGTTTCATTAGCAACCTTTATCATACAACGAGGTTGAAGTTGAATTACTTTTTAATAGCTGTTAAACCAAGATCTCGAATTCAGTAATACAGTGTCGTCACTAATCACAATTAATAATAATAATAATGATAAGGCTCTCCCGGTTTATTAGAAAATAAGCTGCTTTACCGTGCAGTAATTTTAACTCCAGTAGTAATGAAATAATATAACTTATAAATCGCATTTATGTTGATAAATTATAAATAATTTCCAGAAAATAATGAAAGAAAAATCTATAGCTAAACTAGTAGCAGTGCCTCAAGGCGGAAGCAGTAGTGCGCGCGCTGTCTCTGCGAGAACGCGCGCGGACGAGAAGTCGAAAGACGGAAGAAAGGACGCCGAAGCTAAACTTGCCAACTTTTAACCGACGGGCGATACATATATTTATACACAATGTTTCAAAAGGACTTGAGATTTATATCGACAATCGATTTAGTGCGCTAAACCAAAGCCTTCCCTAGCCCGCGTTGACGTGCAGTCACCGCTGTATCATTTCTCCACACGACCCGGTGACTCCGCCAGTTTTCGAACAGGCGCGTCGCCTTCCTTCAACTTGGCCATAAAGTCACTTTTTTTTTTTGGTGGTTGTTTTTCAACGACTCCCAAGTATACATACGATTACACGCCCAGCTTCTTGTCTAAAAGTTTCTTCTCGTGGGGTGGAAAGTTGACGACCGAGGCCTAGGCGAAAGAGAGGGTTACATGTGTGAAGACCGCGGCCGAGAAGGGACGTACTCGCCACAAACATGTCGGCCCAGGCTCAGATGCGAGCGATGCTGGACCAGCTCATGGGGACGGGGAGAGACGGTAAGCACGGCCGTTATGGTTTGTCGTCAAATACAGTGTCTCTTAAAATGTCAAAGAGTTTATGTTGTGCGCTAACATTAGCTTTGTGTTGGTGCTAGCATTAGCTCGATTGCTAACTAGTGCTCGCATGCTTTACCAGCCATGAGGCTAGTTAGCTACCTGTTGTTCACATGTGACGTATAGTATTAAAATTGGCTTTCAGATATTGTGTATATGTGTATTATATATACGTTGAAACATTGTGTGGATTTTTCCCCAAAACTCCGTTAGGGGCTTTCATTAATTTCTAGTAGGCTCATCCTATACGGTAATGACACCTGTATAGCTCAACGGTCTGCATTTAAATTCTAGTTTGAGAGATAGTTAACCATCCCGGGAAATAAATTAAATTGTTCAGCAATGTTTAGTTCACACTTAAATAGAAACTAAGCGTAGCATCGAGGAGGTGATGATAGAATTGTAGGAATTTCTGGCAGGTGGGTGGGTGGTGGTGGTGGGGGGTATGTTTTTAGATGTTGCATCCGGGTTTATAACGAGTAATATATATGCATATAAATAACTGCAAAGTGGTGGGTGTAATATTGACATTTTTTATTTGGCTTTTAATAGGAGACTCCATGAGGCAGAGAATCAAATTCTCGGATGATCGGGTGTGCAAAAGTCACCTTTTGGATTCTTGTCCTCATGACATTCTGTCAGGCACTGTAAGTATCTGACACACCCACATCAAACATATCATCCTTGTTCTTGTCATTAATTATCATTCTGACACTGTTTTAGGCAGATGTTTTGATTAGTTTGATGTTTGATGCAGCCCTTTGGAAGTGAACTGAGATGATGTTGCCAAAGATGGAGCGCAGGACTCGTCTTTTGTTTGATGTGCCAATGTTTGTATTTCAAGTTGTTTGGCAAGCCTCCATACTTCTGCATATTCCACTGAATAGACTTTATATAAATAAATATATATATAAAAAATAAAGATACACTGAACTCTTTCTCAACTAGCATACCAAACAAGTTTCAAAAGTCATATTGGCCTAAAGTTAATAAATGAATACGTCCAGCATTGCACCTGTACTGTATTAACTAAGACTGAGCGAATGCTGTTTTTTTATGCACTTAATTGTTCTGACCCTACAGAGAATGGACCTTGGGGAGTGTGTGAAAGTGCATGACCTGGCCCTCAGAGCAGACTTCGAGATTGCCTCCAAGGAGCAAGAATACTTTTTTGAGCTTGATGTGAGTCATTTAGTCTACTATGGGAATATTACATCTACAAATAAAAATGTGACCTGCAATTAGCATCCAGTATTACTATACTGGACAATCAAATACCCCAAAGGCCCATGGTTGTAAAAAAAATATACCTACGACTTTGAAATGAACAATATGCGCCACATAAGTTCAAAGTAGTACGACTTTGGCATCACACAACCAACATCACTTTTCAAAGCTACACTGAACTTTTATGTTCTTTTAAATGAAAATACTGTTAAAAAAATTGCAACTGCGCTATATTATTGTGGTCCAGTAGCCCATTACATCATAGTTAATTGTTATTAACTCATTCACTGCCATTGACGGCTATAGACATCAAAAATTCATTTAAACTATTTCTATTAGTTTAACATTTTTTCCCACTTTTGTTAACAAGAGTATGAAAACCTAGTGTTTATATTGTATTAGAACAGATATAAACATTTGTGATTAATCGTGAGTTAACTAGTGAAGTCATGCGATTAATTACGATTAAAAATAAATAGTACTCGCCTGACGCCCCTAATTTAAAAAATATCTATTTTTAAAAATAAAAAAATCAGGCGATTACAATTTGTAATTGTAATTATTCGCATGACTTCACTAGTTAACTCCCGATGAATCACAAATGTTATATCTGTTCTAAATGTACAAAAAAAAATTCTAGGTTTTCATACTCTTGTTAACAAAAATAGAAAAAAATAAACTAATAGAATTAGTTCAATTTTTTTTTTACGTCTATAGCTGTCAATGGCAGTGAATGAGTTAATGATAAGATTTGTTTTTAAATCTCAAAATTGGCACAGTTTAACTTATATTATTACTCCTCACTGACAGTTTAGAATCCTAACATTTACTTAAAACATGGTCCGTACAATTAATAAAGACTTAATTCAGTGTGATGACAACTTGACCCTCTAATATTTCCAACGTTTCCAATTGTAAAAAAAAATCCATATATGTTCAGCTGTAATTGTACAATGCAGCTTCGTCAAACCAAATAAACCACAGTGGAACTTGTTTACCTACCATTGGATGTTTTGTGCTGGTTTTCAGGCTGCTGAACACCTTCAGACTTTTATCGCCGACTGTGACCGCAGGACTGAGCTGGCCAAGAAGAGATTAGCAGAGACTCAAGATGAGATCAGTGCTGAAGTAACAACAAAGGTGACCATCGCATTGTTCACATCGCACAAATCAAAGCCAACCCATTAGCTGCATTCACGGCAACACTAAATGTCGTCCGTTTTTGGTTAGGCCGAACGTGTGCACGAGTTGAACGAGGAGATCGGCAAGCTGCTTGCTAGCGCCGAGCAGCTCGGGGGCGAGGGCAACGTAGACGAGGCCCAACAGCTGCTTGAAAAGGTGGAGACGACCCGTGTCTTGAAGAAAGAAGCAGAGGTTAGAAGACTGCTTTAACTCTTGATGGCCGGGAACGTTAAGGTGCATCTGAATTTCAATTCAAATCCAATTGGTCTGTTAATTCCTCTCTTGATTTCTTGCAGGATGTTTACAGAAACTCAATGCCGGCCTCCAGTTTTCAGCAGCAAAAACTACGCGTGTGTGAAGTGTGCTCGGCCTACTTGGGTCTCCATGACAACGACCGGCGTCTCGCTGACCACTTTGGGGGCAAACTTCACCTGGGCTTCATTGAAATTCGCGAGAAGCTTGAAAAGCTCAGGGTAAGGCGCTACTACACCCGTCGCACGCAGCCGACGTGAGCAAAGCACATACTGTATGTTAGGTTCGAAAGATCTCACAGCACACAAAAAGTATATAGACTGAACAAATGTAAGAAAATCTGGACCTGTTTAGTTGAACACAAAACAGATGCGCACCCATTCTGTTTACTATATAGAAATATCAAGCCAGAATTTGAAAAAATTATCAGCTCAGTGGCCTAGTGGTAGAGTGTCCGCCCTGAGACTGGGAGGTCGTGGGTTCAATCCCCGGCCGGGTCATACCAAAGACTATAAAAATGGGACCCATTGCCGCTCTGCTTGACACTCAGCATTAAGGGTTGGAATTGGGAAGTTAGATCACCATATGATTCCCGAGCGCGGCTGCTGCTGCTGCTCACCGCTCCCCCAGGGGATGGGTCAAATGCGGAGAACGAATTTCGCCCCCACTTAGGTGGGTGTGACAATCAGTGGATCTTATCTTATCTTATGTATGTACTGGGCTGTATGTAAAGTAAAAATCAGATCTATAAAGACCATTAAAAACAAGAAATTACTATTTAAAAAAAAAAATTAATAAAAAAAGACAATACCTTAAAACAAACCAAGCTGAGCCAAAAGCCCAAAGAATAAAAATGTGTCTTAGTGAGTCGGTTTGATGATGGAAAAAAATAGTGCTTAGCTGGGTCGTGATAGGTCAAGAGGCTGAGGGTGGATCTTTGTTTTCCTCCCATCACGTTCTATTAACACTAACAAGAAACTTGGCTGAAAGAGAAATGAGATGCGCCCAAACGCCTTCATAACATTGTGGTGGGGTTTTAGATAAAATTAAAAAATAAAAAAAATGAATGGATTTTCTGTTGATATTGATCATGTGTCTCTTATGGATTTATCACCCTGCCCTACTTGAAAGATATAATGGCATTTGTTTGATCTCAGTGAAACCGTCATTGACGCGCCACTTGTTCATGTTAAGTCTTTCCGGACAATGACAATTTTTATTCTTGGTGCCATTTTAAATGCAGAAAGCAGTCGTGGAGAAACAGGAAAAATTGCGAACCAGACGCAGAGAGGAGCGAGAGCAAAATGACGAACGGGATAAGCAGTGGGAGGTGGAACGGGAACGGGAACGGGAGCGGGAGAGAGATAAGGAGCGGGAAAGAGAGCGAGAATGGGAACGAGAGCGAGAGCGCAGGAGGTAAGAGCTCCCCAGCTGCCATTAATTTGGCCTGTCATCAGATACAATACAGCCTTACATGATGTGTTCCCATCCAGGTCGCGATCCAGAAGCGGAGACCGATACAGGTACAACCATTGTGTTTTCATGATGTAATCAGCCGTGTAAATGAACCCTTTTGGAGAATCCTACTAGTCAAATAGAAAAACGCCACAGTGTGACGTTTGATCCATTTCCTCGTGCTCAAACGTAGGGACGGAGGCAGTTCGTCCTCCCACCGGTCACGACGCCACCGCTCCTCTCATTCTAGAGAGGAGGGCGGGGGTGGGGACCGGGATCGGGAGCGAGAGAGGAGGCACCGACACAAGGACAGACACCGCTCACACTCGCACTCTCACAGACACAAGAGAAAGAGGTGAGACAACCATAGTACCTTTCGATTCGTATCACGATTCGATACCGATTAATCCCGATGCAAATCTACAAATTGATTTTTGCGATTTTATTTTTATTTTTTAAACTCAAATTTAGAAAATACTAATCAGTAAACTTGTGCATGTACACTATAAGATTTGTATGAAAATGTATTTATTTATCTGAAAACTCAGGTTTATAACTGAGCCACTGCATTTAGCAAACAGGTTGTAGTCTGTTTCAGGTTTGAAATGCACTGAAATAAAATATTAAGGCTTAATGTTCCATTAATATAACATTCTTCCATGCTTAATGTGTGAATCCTAACCCTAAATAAGACATTTTGTTGAATATTCCCATAAAAAAATGATATATTGCCGAATCGATTTTTTCTAACATCCCTAATTGAGACATGAAAAACATTCCACGAGTGCGCTTTTTGGACATGTCCCTGAAAGTATTCTTCTCCCAACAGGTCCTCCGGAGAAAGATCATCACACACCCGCGACGTGGAGCCCCCCCTCCCCCAGGAACGGAGTCAGGAGGGCGCCTTAGAGGAATGGCGTGACAACAGAGCCGAATACAAAGACTGGGAGGACCGGGAGAGGTCCACCTCGCCAGACGTGACGAGGGAGCGGGAGAGATCCCTGTCCCTAGAGCGGGACCGACATTCCAGCTCCGAGGAGCGGGAATCGGGGGAGATTTGAGGAGGACAGAAAAAGGAGCGGGACGGAGCACGTCTCCATGTCAATCCATTGTATTGTTCAAGAGTTATAGAGACATAAGTTTATATTCAAAGTGGCATGTGTACAGTATCAGGGTGGAAAGTTAACGGGGCAATGAAGGGATGTTGTCAATTTAACAGGCAGAGCAACTTTTATGACTTTGAATTTGTTTACGCCGAGTTATTTTGACTGGTAGGGGAGGTCTGTTTAACTTTGGTCACAACATGCGCTGATTTCTTTCTAATCATTAGTTCAACTTTCAATGTTTCTTTTTTTTTTCTTCCCAATAGGACTATGACATTTCAGAAGGTGTGGCTCTTTGTACAGGGTTTGGAAATATGATTGATGCATAACCGCTACAGCACATTTTGAACTTGGGGAGAGAAACAACCAGTTGTCCTTTTGTTTTTTGACTTAAAGCCACTTGGAAAATCTGTGAGTGGCATTGAAAATTGGCCTTCAATTCAAGATAAAGATGCTTGAAAATTAAAAACTTAATGAGTCATCAAACTGCTACTGCTCAGTGACTGACGTGACGTGCATGTTTACAATCTAACATGAGACAGAGAGGCGTGTTGTCTGCTAGGGGTGGTGAGGGGTGCTTCTATTTTGCTGTGCTGCCGTAATAAACTTTTTTGCTTGATATGCATTGTTACACTTTGTGTACATTTAAAGGTTTGTCGGGAGAATGAGAGTAATCAAGCAGAAAAATGTAGACTTGCTGAAAAGGCTTGTGTGAAAAGCAGTCTCCGAGGCACTGTAGTGATATCAAAAGTTTTGCAGTAAATGCGGATTGCCGACATGTTTCAAAACAAGCGTGTCTTCAGCGAGGCAAAGTTTAAAGAATCACCAGCTAGCGCTTGTTAAATATAAATTTGTCACGTGAAAAAATATGTGATTATCAAGGACAAAAAACTACAAACATGACTGACACATCCATACAAATACAATATAGTGAATAGAATGTACGCAAGAGTTTTCTACCATTAAAAAAACAAAACAGCAAATTGCCATAGATATATGATGGGATTTTAAATTAGGCACGCTATAATCAATACAACAAAAAGAAAAAACTACAATACAAATTACCATTAATGAACATGAACTGCTCAGAATAAGAAGAAAGGTAATGAGAACAAATTGGTGCGAATGTTGGAACGCGGCCATCAGTGGCCGGAAACGACGCTGATGTGTGAAAGTCGGAAGTCCATGGCATCCACCCAATTGAGTCCAGGATGAGAAGTGGCATTCAATCCAAAAGGTCTGTCTCTCTAGCAGTGTTTTTAATTTGTCCCCACCCCTAGGATGTGGGGGGACCGCCTCGAGGACCATAACTTTTAGGGAACTGGTATTTAATCAGATGAGTTTGGAATTAAGTTAGTATAACATATTACTGGGCATAATATGGCGAAGGTGATGTTGTAGTGCTCTTTTCGGCCACCAGGTGGCAGTGACGTTAAACTAATGGGAAGAAAACGTAATGACGTCAGGGGGATTTTTTGAAAAGAAGCGCGCAAGGGGGAAAATGGCGACGGGAGTATGCTAGCCACAACAACACACTGCACACCTACAAACATTTTACGTTCTTTGTGGCATGTGGCGCAACATGCTGTTGAAACCTTTTAGTGGGCAGCCTTCTTTGAATACCGCCACTATATTGGTAAGTCTTGCTTTCGAGCGTTGTTTACGGCTGTCTGGATTGTGATGTGTTTTTTAATGCGTTGTGTCCGCAGGCACGAGTCAATGAACTGTAAATTCAATGACAAAAAAAAAAAGATAGATAAAAACCGCTCACAAGTGAGGGGAGTCATGGGACATTGTTATTTTCTGGGAATGTGGTAGATTTGATCATTTGGACATGTAAACTGCAGAGATTCATGGAAATAAATTGTTGCATTTTTTAAAAATGTAGTTTCTTAACATAAATATCATTACTGTATTTATTTAATGTATTATTATGAATTATGGGCTGGAAGTGTTTTTTCATACATCACATCACACAAGAAAGGCCAGCTCAGTTATCACCATATTTGCTGTTTCTCCACTTGTTTTTTATATATATATTATATATTTTTATTTTTTAAATAAATTTACAGCCAAAAGTAGTCTGGGCGATATGGAAAACCTACATTAAGATCTAATGAACATCAGTTTTATCGTATTTTCTCTATTTAATTATAAAACACATAATTTATATAAAACACTATACATTGAATAAAAGATCAATCCAATATAATGTGGGCAGTCTGTGCATTAACTGTGCAATAATCATGCGGTCTCATCAGCATATTGATATGCAACACATCTGACATGGAGGAATTATTTTTGTCAAAAGAGGGGTGCACTGTTTACTAATACATATTTGGATTTTTGACCAATATTTTAGTTGACATTTTGTGTATATAGAAAAGGTCTTAGCTCTGCAAATTGGTATAAAAAAATGTTGTGTTCATATTTTTGTTCAATATAGTTTTCCCCCACTTAAAAGTTATTAGGTTTTTGTTGTTGTTTTTTTACATCGATATTGCATTTAATGCTGACTTTTTTCGCCCCAATTCAGCTGGTGGAGAGGGAAGAAGAGTTTCAGCAGAGATTAGCTGAAGCCATGGTGGAGGAGACGGCATTCACGGTGAATGTGTGAGTTGTACCTTCATCCCCCAAACTGCTGATATTACTAGAAAAAATGTATTTTAATAGCCATTTTGGAGTCTCTGGCTTACTGAGCTGTGACAGTGTTCCGATTCAATAAAATGAACCATCATCGCCCTCACAAAGGAACTAATTGTTTTATGCTGCATTAGTTTTCTCCTGCCCAATGGACTGTATTTATACGGCTCCTTAGCAGCAACAGGGCCACTTTATATGATCCTGGTTGATGGCGGCTTGCAAATGCACTCTGTAAAGAGCCCCATTGTGTGTAATTAGGACATCTAAATGTCTTGTTCAAGGACACATTAAGACACTCTCTCCTCATGCTCCTCCTCAAGTAAGTCTATGTTGGTCAGTGTTGGAGATGGAGGAGCACTTTCAATCCCTTCCATTGATGTACAACTGGAATTTGTCCGTTCTAATATTACTAATACTTCCCAATGTTTTTTAAAACAGGAGACTAGCAAAGAATCTGCCTCTGCCCATTGAGCACCAGCACGGTCGGCCCAGGATAGACTTGGTGGTTTTTATCATCAACCTCGCCTCTGAGCTCAGGTGCTGCATGTCTGATAACCTGCGCAATATATAATTTACAAAAGTAATCAATTATTTGGACGTAACAATTGCAAATGTTTTTATCAAGGTTTGAGAACGTCTGCCTCACAGGTCTGTGTGGGAGTTTACAGTGTTTTCTAGGGGTGTGCCAAAAAAATCAATTCTCATTTAGTACGATTCAGAATTGATTTTAAATGTCCCAAAATTGATTTTATTTCAATTATTTTATACTGTCTTGCCTTAGTCTGTGTGTGCCTTTATTTGAAGCGCTGTTCATGTTGTACCCGGTTTGGCCACTGAGGGGCAGTGTGGTTCCACGCAGTCTAATACATTAAGTTGTAGCCACATTAGAGAGTAGAAGGAAAAAGTCACGATCAAGTTATTTCAATAAAAGTTTTTTTGTTTTTTTTTCAGTATGGAGTTGTTCTTTTGAGTGATAAAAGTGCTGCGAGTAGCGCGCTAATTAGCATTAGCAAGTCAGACTGGAGTGGATCATTACAATTCCTTGCACATCTATAGATTGAAGCAAAAATCATTGTCAATCAAATCATTTTGGAAAAAAAACAAAACGTTCTTAATCGATTCTAAATCGAATCGCAGAACCAAAAATCGGAATCGAATCGTATCGTGAGACATTCAAAGATTCCCCACCCCTAGTGTTTTCCTTATACTTGCGGGGGAGGGTTCAAGCTCAGAATTGTTCAGGCAGATGTGCTAAACTCTTTCACTTAAAAAAAAATCGCATGAAAATATACTATAGTTCAATTATCTATAGGCATGAATCTCATAGGTCTTAAATTGATATGAACATTATCCATAATTTGAACTCAGCTTCTGATGGTGACCTTCACTGGTTTATTTTATTTGATTTAATTTTATGTATTTATTTGTTGTCACAGTCTGCAATCTGCCCAGGCTTCCCACAAGTATTTGGACCCTCGATATTTCCTTGGGAACGTCTGCTTCATGGCCACCAACGGTAAAACTCATCTGTGCTTGTCACGGTTTACACTACTTCACTTTTGTGTACTTTTCTGTTTGCAAAGAACGTAATTGAAGATGAAGCTTTTGCCGTGTCTTTTTTTTTTTTTTTTTTGGTGACTGTAGCACGCAACGCCACTGTCCCACCAGAGCGCCTGTACGCCCTCAGAGAGCTGGTCGCATCATTACGCTGCACGCTGCTCTTTGCTGAGGATCAGGTTGGTGACAACTTTGCTCCGTACATGCACTACATGAATCCACAATGTGTTAGAGGCCTTTTTTATTTTATTTTATCATATCTACTCTATACATGGCTTTACTAGTTTTAAAACTACTGAGAGAACAAATAATGCACGTTTTAAATGATCCCAGATTTGAGCTCTTGCAAGTAATATTTTCAAGAACATTCTTAAATTGCTGATTGTTGTGTAAGATTGTACTGAATTGGATTCTTACTTATTTTAAACATCTACTGACTAACATTGGTATTGCTAACATTTAGCCACCTGGTATCTTGACATTAGGGTAACATAAGCAAGAAAGGCTTCTAAAAGCTCCACTGTACCTTTTTTTATTTTAAACAAGGTTTGATGCAGCTTTCGGTGGCTCAGGAGTTATCGCTTCTGCAGCTCACGTAGGCTTGAATGTGCAGCATCTGAATTGGGAAATGGCTTTGAAGTTTTCAGAAGATTGAGCATCCACGCTGGAAGAAAATGGAAAAACAAGAGAAGAGAGTTTGAGAAAAAAAACTGTTGTCTTAATATTTGTCCCCTGCAGACGGAAAATGGTGTGGCCAAAGCCTCAGAGAGTTTGCTGATCATCCTGAAGGTGGCGGCCGGTCTCGTTCCCATGACGACGGCACTCTATCTATCCAACCTGACAATGTGTACCGTGCCCTTAGACACTAATGAAGTGGATTTTGATTAGTTACTTTTAACTTTCTTTTTTGTTTGTTCTACATTATCATGGACAAATTTGACATTTTGAGTTGATTTTTTTTTTAATTTAATGAGAGGAGGTGTTTTATAAAATAAATGAAGACAAAGTTTAAAATTGAGTTAAACTAAAATTTTCAAACTTTAAAAAACATTATGATAATGATTTGTGTTGGTCATTTTTCTGCCACTAGATGGCATAATTGCATTTGTAAGACGTTGGTGACAGCTCAGTGCATTTTTCTTTTCATATTAAGAGCTATCTAATCTTTAACATGAAGTAACTTGTGAAATTCCGCACATTTTTTTAAATTGTAAAATACAACTTGACTCCAGTTCCCACAAATATAATGCATTTTTATTCAATTTAGTATTGCAAATTTTTGACGTGGACGTGTCTGTCACGTTGCAACTGGAATTCCCCCAGTACATGCTTTCCAAGTAAGGGGCGGTCATTAATCACAAGTTAAAAAAATGTGTGGTTTTAAAGGAACTTTAAATGAACACACTGATTTTGACACCCATTATTGTTAATTAATATTATTATATTTGACATTAGGTACACCTTCACAATCCATTACAATTATTAGGGCTCAGTTTCGGATCCAAACGGCACTCAGACTGTTTTTCTACTTGGTTACCTTATTGAACTAAATGTCAAAGCATTAAAAACGGCTCGTATATTGCAGCGTCGTTCTCAAGTAGCCATGTTTGCTCTGTATGTATTTCTGGCCCATCTGTATCCAACAGTTCAATAGAACGCGTAAGATAACATTTCCACATAAACTGATTTCTTCCCGTGAAGGAGACTTTAAATGGTGTCAAACATTTCACTGCAATGCAGTGGTTGGGGACCCCGAGGGGGCTTGTTGATGGCAGTCTTCGCGCCCCGTGTCATGTCTTCATCCTGCGCTGATGCACGCGCGCACTTACTATTAATAGGTTATCATCATGGCAATTATCCATCATTCATGTTCACGTGCGTTGTTTTTTCACGTGCAAGATGCTGGAAGCACATGAGGGGCTGATTTCAGAATCTTTCCTCTAAAGTTTTTCCATTTAACTTTCATGATGGAAATATGCCTAAATTAATAAACATAACATATTAAAAGATTCCAGCCATGCTTGAGTTTAAATGAATTTATTGGGGGGGGGGGGGTGAAAATAAAAGGGTGAGAACATAAATTCTAATATTGGTGGGAAGATGAACTTATCCTTAGATCATTAAAAATAACAGACTCAATGAAATAACCGCAGTGTTGGTCAAGCTCCATTTATAAATGTCATCTTAAAGTATTTAAATGCCCTTTTGCTCAAATTGTTCTTTACTTGAAATGAAAGTGTTTTTGTCTACTGAGTGTTCATTAGTGGTACTGTTAGAAGACTATCTTTGTCTTCCGCGTGTTCGTTGTTGTTCGGGTAGAGAGATTGTTGATTTTCTGAATACAGACTGGAGATCGGTGAACAGGTCCTTCGAAGGATTTATTTTATAGAATATTCTGGACACGAGCAAGTTTACAGACAAATGGCTGCAGTCCTCTCGCAAAGTTAAGCCAAATACGTTCTTTAAAATGATATGTTATATGCAGTCCTACTAGTCTAAACACGGCATTCAAATTAATATTGAGTTTGTGAATGAAGCAGCAAAATCCACCTGTTTTTATACATCTCAGGGGGGGCGGCCATTTTGCCCCTTACTGCTGACTAAAAATGACATCACAGTTGCGTAGGACATGGGCCGGGTAATGACCAATTATGGCTCGCCTGTTTTCTTAAGCTGAGCCGAGAGCCTGAGTCACCCTTTAAAAGTTTGTAGATTGTTTCTCATTTTTAACAATGCTTCTTGCCAATTATATTTAATGCTGTTGGCAAGCTGCCCCCCGTAAATGGGTATTTACATCATGCAATTATGGGATGGATTGGCTGGATGTATCTGCATCGCTCCCAAAATGTTTAAAATCGTCACAATTGCAGACAACACAATATGTAATAATTAATAGATGGACACCATTTCCATCGACACTGTTTCCAAGCATGCTAACATGCTAATATAAAGCAGCATATACAGTGAGACTATTTCTTCACTAAGATAGAATTGTGGGAAAAGTGACAATTCTGGAAATGAAGAATATAGCTGAATGACCTTATGTTGGAATTTTTCGAATGTGGGAGTTGTAGCATATATCAATAATGGTAAGAATGAAGGGATTTATTTTACAGACATTTGAATGGCAAATGGAGTGAGGGCCCCCGACCCGGGTGGGGGGGTTATGCAAGGTGTCACGTCTACCTCCTGCACTGTTCACTATTAATATCTTATCATCATGGCAATTATCCATAATTCAAGTTCACGTACGTGGAGCCAGACATGGAGAGGAAAGCAACGGCCTGTGGAATGTTGCTGATGGTGTCACTAACGTTGCTCTTTAAAAATGATCCGAAACATGCCCGACTTTTACCAAGTCACCTTGTTTCCAACAGAAGCCTTGAATGTGGCTGATTATTGTTGGCCCCAAAAGCAAAACTTAAACTGCACTTGCACCTCACATTAGCATGTCTGGAATTGAGGACCCTATAGCCTACATGTACACAATTCAACAGTGATTAGCTAACAATACAAAGAGCTAACATCTAGCAATGAGAGTCAATGGCTGAGTTCCCCAAAACGGGTTTGTTGGACTCATTGGTTTTTGTTAGAGTAAAACAATCGGTCTGTCAGAAACATTTTGGTAGCCTAAATATCACAATTGCCAGCTAAGCCAGTATTAGCAGTTATTGAAATCCAGATATATATTTTTAAATACCATGGTAAACCCCCTTTACCTGGCAAGCCAGGTCAACCGCCCTATCAGTCGCATTTCTGGGGCGGAGCAAACCTGAGCTAACTGACAGTGGAATGAGCCAATGAGGGAAGAGCGGACGTGACGTCAGAAAAGTGAATTGTTGAATTATTTTATTTATTTATTTTGCGGAGACGAAAAGAGACAGTTGTGAATGACGCCGTTGTTGGATGTCGTTTTGCTGGGAAAAACTTGAAGAGTGAAGAGTAACGTTGCTCACGAAGATGACGTCACGCATTTGATTCGCCCGGCATGTTTTTGGCGGGTGCCTAAGCGCTGTCTACTGACGCCTGTCCAGACCCACTTTCTCTTTCAAGCAAGTGGGCGTGGCTTGCCAGGCTAAAACACCCTTACCTATTTCCAAATTAATTTTGTATCGCTCAAAATTAGACCAGAGTGGAGATTTGACAAAATTAATGACTTATTCATACTCAAAAATTACACTTGATCATTAAATCTGTGCAAAATTGCTGCATTTTAAAAGACTACCCTTTGCTGAATTTGTGTCTGTGTCCACTCTTTAAACCACAGGCCTTAAATTTGATCAAAGTAGCCTTTATAAATGTCTAAAAAAATCTTTTTAAACCTGCCAATCCCTAACTGTGGGTAAAGTTTGCATCATGTTGATCAATACAATCAGACTTTATTTACTTTTTATTTACTCGTTTTTATTACTGCACAGTTACAAACGTGCACCAAGAAAACAAAACATGTCTCACACAACCAATAATACTATGTCGCTCATGAACTGGATACTCTATATTGGTAACATTTTAGCTCTTCATTTGAAAATAGAAGGCATAAAGGTTGACACATTTTCAAGCAGCCAGATTTCTATCTGCAAGCTAACATCAGCCGGCGAAGCCCAACTCTTTGTAGTCGGCGTCAATGTCGGCAATGATGACGTCCATCACGTTATTCAAAGCCTGCTTCCCGGCGCTGTCCAGTCCTACCTTCTCCTCCAAAACCTTTGCAATTATTTCCGTAATCAGCTGTAAAAGAGTCAAACAGCAGGAGGTGTGTCAGAAAAGTTCCAGGACACCAGTCTTGGGAGTATAATTCAATTTAACCTTGTAATTGACAAGGGCTATCTTGTGTTTTGTGGCATGGGTCTTGGACAAGGGTTTGAGGATATTGGCGTGATTGCCTTTAGCTTTCAGCAGCTCCCCCAGTTTGGTAAGCACTGTGACACCATGGGCAGAAACGGCCGAATTTCCAGCCAGGTCTTCTTTGGAAATCCCTGCAAATTTCGGGAACAGCTTCTGGGTCTCAGGATGCTCAGTGAATAAGCTGTAAAGAGAAAGTATGCTGGTTGCTGTCTTTTATTGATTAACCTTTATGTCTTGGACTGCATTTTTTATCCCAAAAGCAACTGACCGAGTTAGAACCAGACCTCCGTATGTGTTAATGTCCGCCTCTACTGGAGCCCAGAATTTCAGAATTGTGTCAAAGTCAGCCATGACTTAAGGATATGTTTGAAGAAACTGTGTGGGGGAAAGATTAGAGCACACTGGAGAATACAAAGCTAATTGGAGAGAAATTCAAAAGGAAAGGAGGAGGAAAAACCAAGACTATTATCCTTTTGTTCCAGTATTGTATTTAATGGCCAGCAGCCATTAAGCGTTACATGAAAGTTATTATGAATACATTACCTCAGCTTTGACCCCAATGCAGCAGCATTGTGTGCCATGTTCTTCAAACGTGCATGTTTAATTTTGAATCTTAATTCCTTAACTTCAAACAATAAAATTCAGCTTTCTAATATTAAAATGATGAAGACGATAAAATGGCAAAGCCTACCTGTGAAGATATAAAAGATCTTGCTGCGTTGTCCAATTCTTCTGGGTATGGCCTTTCAACCACCTTATATATTCCCTCCCTCTGTCACATCACGAAAATATCCTGGCACGGGACTCCAACCGTCATGCACGTCTCACAGGCTTCAACACGTCCACACCACGCTTTTCCGCCACTTAAGAATGTAGATAAACAGATCATTAGCAAATGGTTTGCATTATGTGTACAAAAAGAAAACATCTTATAATATTTAGGCCCAGTGCCGCTTGTACATCCCACGCTGTTTGGCGTCTTATCTAATGTCAACAATCTCGAACTTGGGTTTTAAATCAGACAGTTAAATCCAGCTTTTTATATTTAATAAATTTTTTTGTCGCAAGTAAAGCCTCTCCTCTCACAAAACACATAGAAACAGCAATCCATGCCTTACCCGGCTGGATTACTGTAGTAAGCTTTATTTTGGAGTCAGACAGTCCTTGCTCTAGCATCTCCAGTTGGTCCAGTTGCCTCCTAATGAGCTTGTCGGAGGGAGCATGTACCTCCACTTCTGGCCTCCTTTCACTGGCTTGCCGTACACATTAGAGTCCATTTTAAGATTGATTTTTTTTTTTTTTTATCTTTAAAAGGTCTCATCTTACCTTACCCTTCTGAGCTCCTCCACCACTCCGCACCTGCCCTGTGCCTCAGATCAGCGGACCAGATACTACTCGAGGTTCCGAGGACTTAAGAGAGAATATTAAGCTTTTTCTGTTGCCGGGATCTCTCTTTGGAATGACCTCTTGCTAACCGTTAGAAACCCCTTCTCTGTACATTTTTAAAACTGTTTTATTGTGTTTGTGTACTGTTTTTAATAAAATAACTATATTTTATATGTCTTTTTTTTACTTTATGCACAGCACTGTATGTAGCTATGGTTGTTTTTACAATGCTCTATGAACTATATGCCACGGAGGAGGCGGGACTTCCAACTTCCGGGTTTTCACCCATCAACTTTGTTTCTGTTCCGGTTTGCGACGTGGGAGTCTTGGAACATGGCCAGCAGTGGCCGGAAACGCCGCTGATGTGTAAAACCCGGAAGTCGGAAGTCCGTGGCATCTACACTATATAAATAAAGTTGAGCTGAGTTGAGACATTTAAAAACGGATGTTGGGTTTACGACTTTATGTCCCCTTTAAATATACATTTTCGGGATGAAACCATTGTCTCGTTTTCTCATTCATTTTGGAGAGACTTGGAGAGCTAAACCATTTTTTGAGGTGACACTTCATCTAAGTTTGCAAAGAGAACCACTACAACTTTTATTGCTGGCATGAGTCAGTGAAAGGTAAAACATTCCTCCTCTGAATGGTGATTGGTCACATCGGAGCTCAGCGTCCGTGCTTGTCCAATCGCTTCTTCTATTTTAGTCACATGGCTTAACAAACCCGGAACAACACAGTACCAGTCGGCAGAATTGCCTTTCCAGAGTTGATGAGTTTATCGCTAATGTGTACTTATTGACGCGATCTAAAGTAATTCAAACTTTTAAATCACATTGTTTGCTAAGTAGAATTCCACGCGTTCTTCGATGATACGAGTTTTGAAAAACGTCAGAAACCTGTCCACCGCTCCAATGAAACAAACTGGTAACATCTATTAGTTGTATCCCTTGAATGATTGTTTCATTTGTGTTTCATTTTGTGCTGTACTAATTACATCATAAGAAATCTAATCACATAAACAACGACCTAAAAACAACCAAGAGGGGGTTTTAATGGATATTACTGATACAAACGAGCCGTAGACACAGGCCCAACTTTTCATAATATAATTTGACAATTAAATTAAGGTGAATAAATATAGTATGTGTAATGTAACCTTCAAACCTTACAGTTCCTCATAGCTAAATAACCATATATGGACATTGTTATGTATGTTACTGTATGTAGTACATACAGTATGTGTTCAGGTTGTTTTTACCCCCCAGAACTGTCTGTACCAGTCCCCTGGGGAGAGATCAGAGGGAAAATTTGGGGTCCTGATCATGGCCGTCCTGTGCTTTGCCTGCACGGCTGGGCTGACAACTGTGGCACCTTTAACACTCTTATTCCTCTTCTCCCTAAAGGTAAATACAAATATTGAATCAACATACATGTAAAAGTTTACTGTTGTTTGCTCAATAAATATTAATAATTGTAAATCAAAGTAAACCTTATTCATCACATACACATTCATCAGTAGTACAATCAGCTTTATTTATTCGAGGTCCAGGCATAGACAAGACACAAAATACTGTATAAAACCAAATGACAACAGATATGCAGAAACACCCCCCCAAAAAATGGAATGCTTGGGATATAGCTCTTTATTTACACCATATGGTGCCTAAAGCACTTTATAAAAGGCTCACATTCACCCTCTAACACACCAGTGTCCGTGCAGGACGCTGCCAGGTCCACTGGGAGGATAAATATGAAACAGACAACAACAACAACAAAAAATACATGGAAATAAAATACAAAAGCTAAAATGAAGTAGAACATTCAAGCAAAAATACATATATTTTTTGAGGTGTATAATATTTGAGTGTATGTTATTCTCGTGAAATTACTATAACAAAAATATCACTGTATTTGTTCAGTTTTGTAAACCTGGACTTAACCTTTTTTTTTTTTTTAAAGGTAATAAACCATAATTGTTTATGTCCGTTATCTGTCTCTTTCTGTTAGAGTGCAGATACGTGGCGGTGGACCTGCCAGGTCACGGTCTGTCCTCCCATCGTCCACCTGGCGTCTTTTACTCCTTTCCTTCATATGTGGCCGATATTCACAGAGTTGTTGACTGTAAGTGTGTGGTTTTTTTCCAAGTAGGCTTTATTAGCATATTGCTGTGTTAATCTCATTTGCATACACTTGCTATCGTTTGATATAGACTGATTATTAGTACCCCCCCCCCCCCCAAAAAAAAAAAAAAGATAATAATCCTTTTATTGATTTCAATCACATTGAGCATCCGTGCTCACAAGCCCTTGATGTTCTACGGCAAGTCGAACCAATGTGCGGCGTAGTATTGTGATGAGATGCAGTAGCTGCCTGATGATCTGTGAAATTAACTCCCACAGCCCTCCGCTGGCGCAGGTTCTCCATCCTGGGCCACAGTATGGGTGAGCAAGGCCTTGGATTAGTCACATCTATTTGTGTATTGCTCCTTGGTAAATGTGCACATTGATCTTTTTTTTTTTTTTTTTTCAGGAGGGAATATTGCTGGAATGGTAAGTGTGTTGCTTCGCCTGTCATTATTTTTAGCCAGCGTTTTGACATGTTGTAATCAGTGCTGACTTCGATCCACCTTGTGTTTGATGCAGTTCAGTGCTCTTTTCCCTGAGATGGTGGAAGCTTGTGTAATGCTGGACTCTTACGGATTCATACCCACCGATCCGGTAAACTTAAAAGAATGATTTTAGCAAGAAGCCCATTGCATTGAGTTGTTATCCCTGTGTTTCCTGTTTAGGGCTAATAAAGAAACTATTTTAGGGAGCGGCACTAATTTCCCCCCCCATTTTTTATTTTTTTTTTATGGAAGGGAGGTTATTATAAACATGTTTTCTCGACTACAGTGGACATCTGAATACTTGCAACTTATTTAGCATTTGCAAATTTACTATTTTTTCTAGGAGTAATCCCTTATTCTTTCTGGAAAATTGATATTGGAGTTTCATTAGTGTTTTTTATTTTTTTAATCGTTAACCCAAATTTTTTTTCTCTCCAATGCATTTCAATGGCCGTCAATTATATGTAGATTTTTGCTATTCACAGCCGGTCCCAATGCCAATCCTCTGCGAGGACTGAGGTTCAACTGTTCGGTTTTAAGTTGTAATATCACCATCCACCATTAGATGGCAGACATTGCTTCTTGCACTAGAGATAGATCTTAAACAAGTGCCCTATACTTTATCAACATGAGTAAGTCTAATAATTGTTTGTGAATTTAGAATGATATTGCTGGACAAACAGTCACACATAATATTAAAATCTCAAGTGAAATAATTTAAGTTTTGTGAACGAATGCACAAAATGAGTTCTTGCACCTAATGTAGGTTTGCTGTTTAGCAGTTTTGTGCCATCTTTTTGCACTGGAAAAAAAAATTACAGTATGTGGTTATTTTGTTGTTTTTATACATACATTCATTAAGAAATGTATTATAAAAAAATGAAAAATATTAACTCATTCACTGCCATTGACGGTTATAGATGTCAAAAATTCATTTGAACTATTTCTATTAATATTTAACATTTTTTCCGTTTTTGTTAACAAGAGTATGAAAACCTGGAACATTTGAGAAAATTATCGTGCATTTACAACAGATATAAAATTTGTGATTAATCGTGAGTTAACTATTGAAGTCATGCAATTAATTACAATTAAAAAAAATGTAATGCCTGATGCGATTAAAAAAAAAAGAAAGAGAGAAAAGATTATTAAAAATTAGGGGCGTCAGGCAATTAAAATTTTTAATCGGAATTAATCGCATGACTTCACTAGTTAACTCACGATTAATCACAAATTTTATATCTGTTCTAAATGTACAATAAAAAAAATTCTAGGTTTTCATACTCTTGTTAACAAAAGTGGAAAAAAATGTTAAACTAATAGAAATAGTTCAAATGCATTTTTGACGTCAATAGCCGTCAATGGCAGTGAATGAGTTAAGAGCATTTTTGTCATGCATCTGGTTAGAAAGTGTGTGGTCCTTTAAAACTGCAGTTGGTTGGGGAAAACAATGTCAGAGGTATTACAATACCAGAAATGTGGGCCAGTCTTTCCCTTGTCAAACCCACGTTACTGCATAGTTTGTAGGTTCAGAAATATTTCAGGATGGTTGGTAGCAGATTAAAGCAATCAGTGCGTTGGCATGAAATAGTGAGTGATTAATAAATGATCATTTACCCCAAAATATATTTTTTAACGATGCCGCTGACTGAGATCTCAAATGTTTTCAGACGTGTCGTGTGGCACGCTTGCAAAAATATAACCAGTTGAATACATTTGAAATGGTAAAATTGCGTCTCACAATAAGTTGTCTTGTTTACAGAAAGACGTAGCCAAAATAATGCGGCAGGGGATGGATGAGCTGCTTCAGTTTGAAAAGAAGCCTGAAAAGAGTGAGCGAGTTTACACCTATGAGAAAGCAGTTGAAAGGTACGCCAGTCTTGTTTTTTTTCTTCCTTAAGACCACTGTGCTTAGCGTCTGCCTCTTGATTTTCTTTCTTTTTTTGGTCTCAGGTTGTCGGCAGCAAACCCAACTCTGTCTGAGGCGTCTGCGTGCAGCCTTTTAGAACGCGGTCTTGTTCAAGTTGAAGGAGGTTTGTTTTCAGCTTGTTTTTTTTTTTTTTTGCCCCTCACTCAAATGAATCCCTAGTTTTTTTTTCTTCTGTAAATTGAAATCACTATGATCTTGTCATATAGGAGTTGTCTTCTCACGTGACTTCCGTATCAATTTGGTAGGTTCCTGTTGTGTGTCTTCATCTCTAAGGTATCTCATGCATTAACAATGTTGTTTTTTGTTTTTTTTGTATGAAGAAAAACATAGTTCGTATCAGCTTGGAGCAGAGTCTGGAGCTGCTCTCCAGGATACAAGCCTCTGTTCTGGTGGTTCTGTGAGTTATTAATTTTTCAGCCACATACAATAATGAATTTACTCTATTGCCTACACTTCAACATTGGAATTCTACAGCTCTTTTTTTTTCCCCCTAGTGCGGATGAAGGCTTTGAAAAAATATTTGCAGAAGCAGATCAGAAGAAATTTACATCAGCGATCCTGCAGGGCTATAAACACAAAAATGTAAGTGTGTCCATGTAGAGTAGGTGTGCTTGTAGAGACCCACAAATCGACAGAACAGCCAAATAATGGAGAGAACACAGTAACTAAGTGTCTAGAAATGACCGACAGACTGACCAACTGAATGACTGACGGACATTGAGTCAGACAGAAGGACTGATAAACCAACAGGGTAGCAAAAATGAAATGACCATCGGGTAGTCAGACTAACATACTGACAGAAAAACAAATAACAGAAATTGCGGTGTTCCACAGGGTTCAATTCTGGGGCCTCTGCTGGTTTTTATTGTATCGGCTGTAGTGATATTTTTTTCGACGTATTTTTCGTCACAAAAGTTTTTTTTCTTCAGACCATTAAACGGAAAAATGGAGGGCATTCTTTGAGACGATGACGATAACTAAAATTGACTGACAATTTCGTCAGTGACTAAAACGAGTGACGAAAATTCACTAAATCCAATCAGAAGGAATGAAACGCGGGTTGGGAGGAACTGCTCACTGCTCTTTAATTTAATGTTCAAACATGTTTACATTCATTGTGCAGCTGAAGGAAAACTTTAATCGACTAAATTGACAATTTATAAAAAGAAAAATATTAACTCATTCACTGCCATTGACGGTTATAGATGTCAAAAATTCATTTGAACTATTTCTATTAACATTTAACATTTTTTCCACTTTTGTTAACAAGAGTATGAAAACCTGGAAAATTTGAGAAAATTATCGTACATTTACAACAGATATAAAATTTGTGATTAATCACAATTAATTGGCAATTTAGTTTTGACTAAAATTGCATTATAACTAAAATGCAAAAAAATTAGTCAAAAGATAACTAAAGCTAAAAAAATATATATATTAGTAAAATTAACACTGATCTGATGCCTTTGGGTTCCATCTTAAGAAAACAGTGGTTGTTTTAAAGTGCTAGACAGACAGACAGACGAATAATAAGAAGGACAGTCGGACGAGAGAGAATAAATAAAGCCGAAAGCCTGTCGACCTTCAAACCGACATTCCAACAGCATCCAAATAGCTGCAGAGATGCTAAAGCAACATTCGGAATGTTTCATCAAGTGACCTACATAATGGAATGTGGTCAAGTTCTGCTAATGAGGAGACTGAGGCAGATCAGCTAGACATGCTTGAGGGCGGAGTTCCATCGGCGGGGAAAAGCTGCAGCCTCACTCGTCCCTCGTTTCCTTTCCTTCAGCACTCGGTGGCGACGGTACCCGGCGGCCATCACGTCCACCTGAACAACCCCGAGCTGGTCGCTCCGTTAGTGTGCGAATTCCTCCACAGCAAAGTCTTATCGTCGACGGTCAGAGCGGACGGACTCACGACGAAGCTGTAGGACGAACACGTCGCACGCATTCTTTCATTACAATTCTCATTTCAAACTTTCTTACTGCTTACATCCAAGTTGCCGTGTTACTTGAAATTGTTCATATTTGAAATAAATTTCAATGTGTTGTTGCCTTTATGTGGCACTTTTTTTCCTGCCTTAGGGTAGGATTCCATAGACACTTCCTGACACTCTGGGGGGAAAAAAACTGTTTAACATTTCAGGCCCTTTGGCTACAGTCGATACGGGAAGCAGCCTCTTCATGTCTCCGGTGAGGTTTGTTTTTCTTTCCGTCCGGCTCATTTTATTTAGTCTGGCGAGTCGACTCGTGCAACATGCGCAAGACGGCGGTCGCCGTATCGCCTGCTACCCGCTACCTTTGAGCAACGCTTTAAATCACTGACTTTGAAGTCTCCCGCCATTAATATTTCAGAGGTTGCATGAATAAATCAAAAGGCAACCAAGCAGAGGAAAGCAGCAGCACCAGAGCGGCTCAGGGGCTGCATATTAGAAAGGTGGTCCGGCTGCTCTGCTCTGTGGAGGATTTCCAATTTGCATGGCAAGCATTTTGCATCCTTGAATTCCGCTGCTCTCGCCTTTCGAGGCTTTATAAGCTGCTGTTAAAAGCCCCGATGTGTTTGAGGATTTTTTTGTTTTGTTTTTAGTTTGCTATTTAACTGAAAAACCTTCCGTGTGTCAATACAAAAAAAAATGCCTGGAAGCACTGTAAGGTGTGTTTAAGGCCAGTAGTCAGCAATCCTAAACCACCTTGGAGCAAAAGGATGCATTCAGATTAAATTAAATAGTGCAGTGTGCTGTTAGCTCCAGCCGATGGCGCTGTGGTCAGAAAAGTTACAAAAGTGATACAATTTTGCAGTTAGTTGGCTCAAATGAAATTCTACCATTGTATTGTTCTTGTGTACAAATGAGTTCACTCGTTTCTGAATTAATAGTATCGTATATGTTTTTATAGCATTTAGCTTATATAGCATTTTTTTCTAGTCTAAACATGACATTCTGATTAACTCATTCACTGCCATTGACGGCTATAGACGTCAAAAATGCATTTGAACTATTTCTATTAGTTTAACATTTTTTTCCCACTTTTGATAACAAGAGTATGAAAACCTAGAATTTTTTATTGCATTAGAACAGATATAAAATGTATGATTAATTGTGAGTTAACTAGTGAAGTCATGCGATGAATTACGATTAAAAATTGTAATCGCCTGGCGCCCCTAATTTTTAATAATCTTTTCTTTAAAAACAATTTTTTTTAATTAAACAAAAAATGTTTGTTTGTTTTTTTAAAAAGACAAGATTACTAAAAAATTTGGGGCATTGTTCTAAATAAACAAAAAAAAATTATAGGTTTTTATACTCTTGTTAACAAAAATGGGAAAAAAATGTTAAACTAATAGAAATAGTTAAAATTATTTTTTTAAAGTCTATAGCTGTCAATGGCAGTGAATGAGTTAATATTACATTTGTGGAATATGATTTATGAAGTAAAATCCAGTTGTTTTTGTCCATCTCAGGGGGCGGCCATTTTGCCACTTGCTGTCGACTGACGATGACATCACAGTGGCTAAGGGCTCAGGTAACAACCAATCACAGCGCAGCTTCAGAAAACAGGTGAGCTATGATTGGTCGTTGCCTGAGCAACGTTGATGTTATCTTCAGTCGACAGGATTTTGCTTCATAAATCATATTCCACGAATACAATATTAATCCGAATGTCATGTTTAGAGTAGTGAGGTCACATATAACATTATTGTCAAGATTTTTTTTTTGGGGGGGGGGGGGGGTTCACACACTACCAATCTTATCTCACAACATATATCATGCCCAAAAATGTACATTCTTAAAAACAAACCTACAGCCTTTACTTTCTGTAGGCGTAAAGAGCAGGATTACAGAGGATGACTGCTTCTGCATGAGGTCATCGTTTTTAAAGGTTACTTGCCATGCTCTGTATCAATCAGTTTGTTTCCTAGATGATCTCTCATAACAGGTCTCCGTGGACGAAAGTGTGGATAGCGGCGTGGGTGAGTCAAACTACAAACACACACACACACACACCACACTGATATATAAATAGTCCACCCGATTCATGCTGCATCCTCACACCCTCCTCAGGTGATAAGGGTACCACTTGGGTCTCATCACATCCAATCAGTCAGTCCTAAGCCACCGGGATATCATTAGAGCTGCAATCAATTAGTAAACAAAGCAGGACGTAGCACCCCCTCTCCTAATTGCGTCTTTTCTCTCGTTTATCACACAAGAGTGCATAAACGTTGTGTGTGCGGGTCTCATGTTTGAGCTGCATGCACACTTCCTTGGTTCCAGGTGGGAAAGGACCGTTTTAAATGTCAGGGTCCTGCTTGAACGATTTCCAAACCAACTAGAAATTGTCGATTGTGTGAAAGAGACAAAAGTTCACATTTCCAGCTTTTATTTCATGGAGACGTGGTTAACAACTCAGGCGAGAGCACCTTTTTGTTCGACCCCCGCCAAAAGTGTTGGGACATGTGACTGACGGGCGTTTTTAATTTCTCAGGTGGTGCCTTTTTAGATTTGCTTGCATGTGAGAGAATGTTTTTTTCACTTTTGGATTTGACTTGTGAAAATTGCGTTCAGGGTAGTGGAGTGGTTAAAGCAAATGGCTGGCATGTGGAAGGCCAGGGTTCGATTCCCTCTTGGAACTTGTTTGAGCTCTTTGAAATTAGAAGTGCATTACAAATACAATTTATTATTATTATTATTTGCTGTTATGCAAACATGAAGACCAGAGAGTTGTCATGGGAGGAAGCTGAGCGAAGTTCAATCAGAGCTATTCAGTTTTCATTATACAACAAAAAACGAAGGAATTGACGTTTCCGTTCCAATACGTTTGGACGGGACTGTTTTTGACCTAAAATGGTGGAAATAATTGTGGAGTCAAATTTGAGATTATTCGCTAAATTTTGTGATCATCAATCATAGTCTGTGATTTTTTATTATTTTTTTTAACTAGAGCAAGAACACTGTTGATTTTAAAAGATATGTGAGCCAAGATGGTTAAATAATTTTCCAATTTCAGCATATTCTGATGTCATTTCTTTATTTCTTTAGAATGAATTCAAATTGTAGGTTCAATAAATATATTTGAGTCAACTTTAACTATTTTTCATTCCCGTACAGGCAGTAGTATCTTTTTTTAGGGGGGTCACAGTGTGCTAACGGTTAGCGTGTCTGACTCACAGTTCTGAAGATCTGGGTTTGAATCTCACCTTCAAATGGTTTCACCATTTTTATGTGTATGTCACTTTATTTTCAAGGATATCAATTGTATCTATTCGAGCCCCAGATTGTCACTAAAAAGAGCTTGACTGAGAAGAAACATTTTTAGATTCATGACACTATAAACAGATGCCTTCGATGTGTGCGCATTCATTGTGATGTAGCGCTGAATTGAATGGATGGATTTGTAAAACTAATATTTGCATTTGGGGAAGTGTTGCCCTTCCGCAGTGTGCAGTGAATTAAAAACCACAAGTTCTTTGGCGGCAGCAATCATCCTATTATGTGGGACACTTTAGGCTAAATTGCAGAGTGCTGAAGTAGTGAAAATGAAATAAAATCAGACACACTGATGTGTCATCATTCTGGTCCGAGGCATCTTTAACTTTGCGGTGATGACTTGGAGGGAGTTTAACGCCGCTCTCTAGACCGAGAGGCTCATAAAATGCGAAATGGGTGAATTTGTTTTTATCTCCTCTCGTCCTCTCGCAGGAAATAATCTCACTTCCTTTGCCCTGGTGTGCTGGCTGTGCATCTCTTTTGGCAGGATTTGTCTTCCCCTCCCCTGAGATCGGCGGCTTTGTTTTTTTCTCATCCCTTTTACAAATGAAGCGTAACATTTGGGCCCCAACAGGCCAAGTGTCTTTTTGTTGTCAGCCACAACACTTTGGAGGCCGGAGACACAATCAAATATTTGAGCTTAATTTATATTGTACTTGTTTTGTTAGGCTACGCATTGCATTAGTTACACTGGCTAATGACATCTAAGCGTGGATGTGGATGTGCATTGCATTTCATACAGAGGCTACAGTCGTCAAACAGTATTCTGCCATATGAATGTGTGGCCACTGTTAAAGATTGGTTGTCCATAATATCTATAATTGAAGGTAATGGTCGGATTCAGTGGCTGCAAATGATTCCGTAAGGGAATGCAGTGGTGTGGCGTAATAATTGGTTAACTGGTCGTGAAGAAACTGTTAAGTATGTTTGGAATTCTGTGGCTCCCTCTTGATCTCTAAAATAATTTGTTGAAATTTTTTTTTCTATAGTTATTACATTTTTTAGATAAAATATGAAATAATCATTTAGATTAAAAACATAATAATTAAATATTCAAAAGTGCACATAGTTATTATAAGTTGTCAGAAACAGACACGAAAACTAGATAATAAGTGACCATAAAATGTCCACACTGATAAAGGAAATAGAAGAAAATAACCATGTACACAAAATTGCACAAAAAAATCTTTCTTTTTTTTTTTTGGGCAGAAAACATTCCAAAAGTAACATTAAAATGTCCAAGAAGAAATGTTGATAATTATCATATAATGTACAGAAAATTGCCCAAAAAAAAGTCAGAAAATTTATTGTTAAAGACATAAAACAAAATATTTAAAAAGTAACTATAAAATTTCCAAAAACAAAAGATGGACAAAAAAATACCATAAAATGTTCTCAAAATTGCCCAAAATGTCAGAAAATTGATAAAAGGCAGAAAAAAGTATCTAAAAGATTGCCATAAAATGTTCAAAAACAAAAGAAGAAATCCCGATAATTATCATATAATGTACAGAAAATTGCCCAAAAAAGTCAAAAATTTTATTTTTAAAGTCAGAAAACAAAATATTTTAAAAGTAACTACAAAATGTCCAAAAACAAAAGAAGAAATCCCAAAAATTAAATCACCATAAAATGTTCACAAAATTGTAAAAATAAAATGTCAGAAAATTGATAGTGAAAAAAAGCAGAAAAAAGTGTTGCCATAAAATGTCCCAAAACAAAAGAAGAAATCCCCCTCAAAATGCCAAAAAAAGTCAGAAAATTTATTTTTGAAGTCAGAAAACAAAAAAATTCCCCAAAATGTCAGAAAATGTTTTTTTAAAGTCAGAAAACAAAAGAAGAAATCCCCAAAAATACCATCAAATGTTCACAAAATTGCTCAAAAATGTCAGAAAATTGAATGTGAAAAAGGCAGAAAAAAGTCATCAAAAATAGCCATAAAATGTCCAAAAATGGAAAAAGAGAGGCAGAAAATTACCATAACACACTGTTTGGTTCATCACAATGTTCAAAGGTTTTATGGCTGCAGACAGATTTTTTGTTATTTATTTGGCCTAAAATGGTATCTTTTGACAGTAAAGAGGTTGCTGACCCCTGAACTATGGGAACTTCAGCTACCCATACAGCAGCATCCTGCCCAACATAATACTGGCATGTACGGTGCAATAAATGGAAATTTAAAAAAATAACAAATTTTGTCAGCACATCTGCCTTACTGTAGAGAGGTCGTGGGTTCAAATCTCCAGCTCAGAAAAGAGGTGAGCTGTGATTGGTCCCTGAGTAACTGATGTCCCTTTCAATGGACAGCAAGTGGCAAAATGGCCGCCCCTAGATAGAAAATGCTGTGTTTAGACTAGTAGGGTCGCATACAATATATTTTTGTATAGAGAATTTTTGGGTTGACAGATTAACTACAACACACTCCACCTGTGGAGCGGACACGGCATCTGCAAAGCTGCCATTTCACAGTGTTTTATCATTTTGAAACATTAAGATGATGAAGAAAACACCTTTCTTCTCGCCTTTAAAAGTGTCACATCATCATTTCCTGCGTGTAAATGTCATCGTTATGACCTTCCTGTCATCCGGCTGCTTTTTATGAATCCCCTCCTTCGGCTAAAAATAGCCACTAAACTTGTTTGTGCTGAGCTTTTCTTTTCTCTTGTGAGCGATAATAAATCAGCTTTTACTCTTCAACATCATCGCGGGGCCGCCTTCAGTCATTGTTGATATGACAGACCCCCCTCCCCCCACCCCACCCCGCCACCATCCGCCTTCTCCTTGTCACAGAAACTCAACGATGGCCCTGGGTGTTAAATTGAGTGGAATTGATTTTACGCGGCAAGCCGGAGACATCTGAAGGGCTCGCACCCGTCTCCTCCCACACACAGAGAAAAAGATGATAGTTATATAAGTTTCCCTCCCACTCCCTCCTTCCCCTCTGCCGTGAGCAGGGGTGTTGTCATGGCAACCCCACCCCTCCTTTTCAACGTCAGAGGCATGAGCTCGGAGGATGAATCCGCGCGCAGCATCTGTCTCTCGTGCTTCCCGGAGAGCACCTGTCATCTGTTGGGGACTTTATTTTTCTTTTGCGTGACACTCCGAGAGCTGTGACGGAACGCCTCGCGCCGCGTGGACGGATTTGATCGCCGACCCGAGTCGCACACCTTCACACGCCGGTCCGGCTGCGTGCACAGGTGAGCGCTTGCCTGTTCACTCGCTATTGTTTCCGGAGAGAGCACGCAGCTGATTTTTGGCATGTTTTGTCTTCTTTTGTATGTTAAATTCCACATGGGTGAGATTTGGCCGGGTAAACCCTCGATTCGGACGCCGCACAATCACAGAGACAAACACATTCAACACTTCTGGACAGTTCAGTCTTCAGTGAATCTTAACATGCATGTTGTGGGAGCGAGTTCTCGCAGGAAAATCCACAGGGAGAACATGCAAACTCCACAAAGGATTCGAACCCTGAACCTCACATCTGTGACTAACCACTAGGGCACTGTGCTGAACTGATTCCTTCCATTCTTAAACCATATAATACGTAAAACATGTATTTTCTTTTAACACTTTAATATCATAACTGCCATACGAGCGTAAAAGAAAGTTGACCACGGTAAAAAAAATAAAATAAATAAATACAGCTGTGCTCATAAGTTTATATTCCTGCGTATTGCCCAAATATCCAAAATACTCATTTTGATGATGAGTCATAGCGTTTTTGTGTCATTAAGTGACATTTAGCTTTTTGTGCATGTACGCAGCTTTGTGAAATGTTGGCTCATATGTCCAAAAAAATAATAATTATAATAATTTTAATACTATTATACTACTACTACTATACTATATTGGCTTGTATCTCGAAAGAAAAACGAAAGCTCAGTAACTACTCATAAAAAAAAATCGTCTGGTAACTTGTATATTAAGGCACGACTGTACTTTTATTGCTTGGGCTTGAGTACAAAAACAGTGAATAGTTTGCTTTCAACTGAATAACTTGAGTTTAAAAAAAAAGATGAATACATGAATGACAAGCTGTAAATATGCCGTAGTTCACTGTTCGTAAGTGCCATACAGGTGTTAAATGGTAACCACTGTAAAATAAAGCTTGTGAGCACAATCTCATGGTACGAGTGCTCCATGTTAACAGTGACTTCGACTTAACTAACGTCACAATAAGCAGTTTAGTAGGCAAATAGTGAACAATTCTTAACAAAAAACACTCAGTTGGTTTGCTGTCAAAATAAACATGAAAGAGAAATACATGTAAACAAACAACTTTGCCCTAAGAATGCATATGCTAGCTTACCATCAAAACATTATCGATGTGCTACTGCTAACTAGCATGCTAAGTAGCATCGATGGTCATTCTGTTTGTTACAACCCTGATATTATATTTGAGCACAAACGATAAAAGCAACCCATTCGCAGAAAATATAGGAATCTCAATATATTCTTTTTTTGTCTGAAAAATAACTCATATTTCAGGTTTTTAAGTCACTGAGAATAGTAGTGGCGCTTCTTCATTTGTCTGTATGACAGTATTATACTGCCCTCGTGTGGCCAAGATGGACACATCCGTAGAAGCATCATAATGAATTGAAACGAAATATTAAATCATAACGCACAAACTGTTTAATTCTTTACATTTATAAAGTACAACCACACAGTGCTGTTTTTCCTTATTAAAAAAAACACATTACAATGTTTGGGGGTAGGTGGGGGTGTTGTTTTAAGTACAGCAAAAATAATTCTTGTCTTCTTCCCAGCTTCTTCCTCCTCATCCATTTGAGACCTCCGAAACCACCGGCGATGTCGTGGTTGTTCTTGGACTGGTTCGTGCCGCTCTACCTGCTGGTTTCCGTCCTGGTGCTGGCGGGCTTCGGAGCGTGCCTGTACTTCCTGGAACCCGGGATGCAAGACACACACATGTGGAGCAATAAAAGCGGCAGGCATCGCCCGCTGGTGGCCAGCGTGAACTGCAGAGATGATGACACAGATGCTCTCATATGATCCCACGGGAGGGCAGAGGGGGGGTCTGGGGGGGCTTCCGCTTCCACAATGGAAAAAGGAGGGATGATTGGATAAGCCTTATCTCATCACACCAACTTTTCTCTGACTGATCCCAAGCATATTGTTTTTTTTTTTTTCAGTGGTGAATTAGACTAAAGTGAAGCAAATGGACTTTAGTGTAAATGATGCCAGAACGAGATTGTGGAGGGGCTTGATGACTTTTTGGGAAGACTTGATGTCAACTTTCGTGCCATTGTCCACCTGTGCCAATTTTTAACATGCAATTTTGTTTTTGTACTTTGACTACCATTTCAAGTGTATAATAGTGTCGATGTATGTACTGTATTCCTATTGTTAAAGTGTCATATAATACCAGACACATCAGGTAACCTTGCGTAATTGTTAAAATCCAGTAGCCTACTTTGCATGTAGAACCCGGGTTACTGTTTTATTTGGGTCACTCATTCAAATGCAGATACAGTTGCATACATTTGAACTTTGTGGAAAAGTTCATTTATTTCAGTAATTCAATCATGGAAATAGTGAAACTCACATACCTAGCAACAACAATAAAAAATAAATATACATATTTATAATAAATATACATGTATATTGAATATAGGCCTATGTAATTATTTTTTTTCAATGAACTGCTAAAGCAATTATTTTCCAACAATATTCAAATTTATTGAGATGCACCTGAATTGTTTGCAACATTATTTAATATCTCATTGTTACAAAAAAAATTCTCTTCTATTTAACTCTTTGACTGCCAAGCGTTTTCAGAAAAGGGATGCTGTGGGTGCCAGCTGATTTAAGCATTTTGACTGATCTTTCAAGGTTCACAGAAAATTTTGTGTTTGGACTATGGAAACACACATACTACCAAGGCTTTCCTCCACCCTTTTCCAAAAAAAAAAAAAAACATAGTTAACGACTTTTAACATCTTTGGCAGCCCTCCTTAGGATTTTACTAAACGTTATTAAACGTTTTTGGCAGTCAAAGAGTTAAAGAAGAAAAAAAGCTCTTCCGTTTTTTATGACCTTTCCCTCATGGATTCAATGTAATTCAAAATACAGTTAACACGTTCATTCATAATTTAATAATTAAACTGATTTAATCTAATGTCATCCCGCTTATGGTACATAATAGTTCAGCCCAAAGTTATTTTATACCCCGAGTTAAATTACTATCTGAATGTTTTTTTTAATCTAACTCATTGAATATTTACAAACTGAACACAAAACTTAGGGTATGAACAAAAATTGTGCTTTGCTGCATATCATAAACAATTGCAAGATACCCGGTGGGACACATTGAAAATCTGTTCCGACCATCCATCTCGCTTCCTCTATTTCGTATATGACAGCATCACATTTATCATGGCGGTTGTGTTGGTGTCAAACTGCACTACATCATCTTGGGAGGTGTTCTTAATATATTGGTGACCTTATTAATTCCCATAACATCAAAAATTACAAACAGATGTCTATCTATAATACAATTGTACAACCACATACAAGAATGAAAACTGTGCATGATTTTCTTTGTAAAGGCCGATTTTTGTATTGGATCGTGTTGTCAGGTGTACCTAATGTTGTGGCTGTTGACGCTGTAAATCAGTGGGTAGGCAACATATAGCCTGTGGGCAAAGTCTGGCCCTTGAGCATTTACATTCTCAATAAAATGTGTTCTGTCTTTTTTCTTGTTGCTAAAATTATGTCATGTGTTTATTAATGACATGTTTGGTGATTTATTTTTAGCTCATTCAATGCCATTGACGATTATAGACGTCAAAGATCCATTTTAACTGGACTAACGGCGTATGAGTTCATAAGAACTAATACATTAAAATTATCATTACATATAAATTCCAAAAGTATTTAATTAATCAAATAACTGGTAAAAAAATAAATAAAAAATATATATATATATATAAATATTGAAATACGAATGACCTGGCCCATGACTGTTTTCAAAATAAAATGGTCCTTGAGCCCTAAATTTTGCCCACCCCTGCTGTAAATGCATTGAATTATTCAGGATGTGGGCGTGTCCCTCCTCTCCATGGCAACAACAGACGCCGAGACGCATGTGGATAGTTTGTGCCACTGTGTTAGTCGTGACTATAGTACAATGTGTGACTAATAAAAGCAGCAGATGTGTGTTGATCGATGACAGAAAATGGCATCACAAGAGATCTTTTGTCGTGCCTGTGGGTGAGTCACTCCACTCTCGTGCGCTTCCTTATCTGTTGACACCAAAAATAAAAGTCTGGTCTGTAGTTGTGATGAGTACGTTGTGATGTCAAGTGCAGGACAGAGCTCAGAGCGAGGATGCAGTGTGGGTGCGAAACAACAGTGCCGCCTCAGTGTGCAGGAATCACGAGAATGGCACTTGTCCGCCCGTGACACCCACTTTGTCTTTCTTTCCTCATCATGCTCTTTGTCTCCTTTACTCACTCAAGACTCACAACAACAAGACAGCCTCCACGTGCGGGTTAGTGACTTTTAATTGCTTTTTAAAAATCTTCATTGTCATTGTTTTAAATATACAGATTATATATATTTTTTTTAATACTGCCAAAGAGGGTTATAATATTTTGGATTTTACACAATGAATAGATTTTATTTCATTTTGACTTTGTCTTTTAAATTCAGCTATTTTTGATTAGTTGTTAGTGCAGGATTGTTCTTATTAGTTTTATTTATTTAATGCTTAATTTGGGGTTTTATTAGAGAACCGCAAGAACAAGATGGTCCAAAATCAGGTTCTGATCCAGGTACAAAAAGAAGAAGAAAAGTTAGCAACATTTACACAGTTAACGTTGCACTTCCTTGTATTATGCTCTTATTCTGAAAGACACAGCACACCACTTCCAGTAGCAGAAATAGCTGATTTAGCGACCAATATAGACACAAGACTGTAATTTAGTTATCAACATTTACAGTTAACATTGCACTTCCTGTATTATGCTTTTATTCTGAAAGACACATCACACCACTTCCAGTAGCAGAAATAGCTGATTTAGCGACCAATGTAGACACTAGACAGTAATTTAGTTATCAACATTTACAGTTAACATTGCACTTCCTGTATTATGCTTTTATTCTGAAAGACACATCACACCACTTCCAGTAGCAGAAATAGCTGATTTAGCGACCAATGTAGACACAAGACAGTAATTTAGTTAGCAACATTTACAGTTAACATTGCACTTCCTGTATTATGCTTTTATTCTGAAAGACACATCACACCACTTCCAGTAGCAGAAATAGCTGATTTAGCGACCAATATAGACAGTAATTTTCACTACAATGATGTGAAAAAAAGTCAAACTATCTATTCTGCTACTTAATGGCTAATGCTTGGAAGGCGCTTAAGTATTCAGTACTTGTCACTACTCGAACTCGAACAAAATGTAAATTCGCACATCTTGAGATTCAACCTTTGACTATTTTTTTTTTACGTTATTTTTTTTTTTTTATTGTATCACATTATATTATGCTGTCTTAAATTCAAATTAAATTTGTATTTGTGTAAAATACTTAATTTCAGCCATGGTTGTTCTTAAAGTGCTATATAAATAAAACTGAAATGATTCGAGAGGTAATGCTAAAATTTTGAGAAACGTCAATATTGTGGAGTGACGGCGTATCCACAGCGTCACACTTGGCTGACTACACTATCAGTGTCGGTTCATTTTGCACTCAGTGTGTGAATGTGAGAGTAAATGCTTGCCAGTCTCCAAAAATAAATTGATGGATGGCTCTGTATTTCGACACTTAAATTGTGTTTTGTCGATTGCCTGCAGTTTTCCAGAGGGAATTGCAAGCCTTTAACAAATGTTTCTTTATTTCATTCTTCACCAGGTTGCGCTTTAATCTCATTTCCCCATCGTAAGCAGCAGCAGACAAAGGAAGAATGAGCGTATTTGAGCGTCTGTCACCTTTAATCCCTCGGCTGTCGGCGTCCTCCAAACAAGCAAAAGATCCTCCTCATCTTCCTCATCTTCCTCATCTTCCTCATCCTTCATCCGCGCCGTTGTCTGCTCCCGTCAACAGGAAAGGGATTGACATGCCTTCATTTAGGCTCCAGGGTGTCACCTATGAAAGAAATCAAACAAAGGAATCGGGTGCTGACAGGTAAAAGAGCAATGGGGTTTATTATGGGTCATTTGAGGAAGAAAATCAACAACAAAAACATGTAGGCCTACAGCAATCAATCCGTTTATCATGTTCCCCCAGCTTAACATATTTTGGACCTGCTCGTTCATCTACATGTCCTTCTTGGAGAAATCACGGTCAGCATCTGCAGAGGGATAACGCAGAAATAAATGTCAAACGTCCCGCAAAGCCCTCCGTCTCCTTTTCTCCAAAGACGAACACAGAGCCCCGAGCCAGGCAGGATGGGCTTGATCGGAACGCAGTATTGGACTTTTCTAATAGAGGTAAACATGGATTAAGTACAAGAGATGAGCAAAGTCTTTGACCTAAACCTTAAGGGGAAGTCGACGTAAAACATTTCTTGACAATAATATGTGACCTCACTCGTCTAAACATGACATTCTGATTAATGTTACATTTGTGGAATAGGAGTTATGCGGCTTGATCCATCTCAGGGGGCGGCCATTTTGCCGCTTGCTGTCGACTGAAGATGACATCACAGTTGCTCAGGCAACGACCAATCCCAGCTCACCTGTTTTCTGAAGCTGAGCTGTGATTGGTTGTTACCTGAGACCTGAGCAACTGTGATGTCATTATCACTCGACAGCAACTGGCAAAATGGCCGCCTTCTGATATTGATAAAACTGCTGGATTTTGCTGCTTAACTCATATCTCATATTCCACTAACACAATATTAACTAAAAATACTATATTTAGACTAGTTGGCTTGCATAGAATATATTATTGTCAAGACATTTTTGGGGTTGACTTCGCCTTTAAAAATCTTAATAATATATTGTACCTTGCTGTCGAGATTACTGGTTAAAATAAGAAGTACCATCATTCTATAATAACGATAACAACAACAACAACAATAATAATGCATCAGATTGATTGATGTTGATGTATGATTTTTTTTTATTCCAATTTTTTCACAAGTGTCCTCCTCAGGCTGCATTTTATAAAAATGAATTAAATTTGTTTATGAGATTTTATCACTGGCTATAAATTTAGTTTAACATAAGAAATAGTTATACCACAATTACACTAGTTTTAACTTAGACATGGATGGGGTGTTTGAAGCGAGCTGTTTATTTGTTGTAAGAATATTTGCCAAGTCAAATTTTCCCGTATGACTGGCAAATTATTTTTGCTTAAATTAAGTAATACATTCCTCATTTGGTTACTTTTTGTCTTTTTTCTTTAAGCAGAGTTTTCGCAGCGCTATCCTCATCCTGGATATGAGAAAATACACCGTGAGAAGCAAGCAGATGGAGAGATGACTCCTGAAAAGTCCGTTGCCAGCGTTGAGGGCTGGAGAACGAGCTGGAGAAAAGATCAACTCAGTTGGCATCCCAGAGAAGATACTAAAATCACATCAACCAACACATCAGTCAACATTGAATCCATAGAGAAGCAACGATTCTGCTCCAAACCTTGGACTGATGTTGAGGTTGATCAGGAACACAGCTGTCAATCAAGAGACCAGGTTCGAGCAACGCAGGCTCCCCGGTGGACGTACAGAGGAACAAAATTTAAGACGTGTCTGGTGCATCCTGTGCAAACATCTCCTGTACGGCAAAATGGAATCTCATCAGGAAATGTCAGTGAAGTGAGTGACTTTCTAAAAGGAGCCTACCGTCATGAAACTACCACCAAACTGCGACATCCCTCAAACCTCGGCGGGGAGCTGTTTAGCAGGCCGTCTGCACCCGAATCCTCAAAAAGGACTCGCTTTCCAAGGCAGGAACCAGAGGATCCCTATTACGTCAGCATTTATGATCCAGATTCCGTGTATGAGGGTGAGTACAGAGCCGTTGTAAGAGGACTGAAGGCCGTCGCAGGGTGTGGGGGGGGCGTGATCAGACTCAGATGTTGCTGCTTATCAGTAGAGGAGCAGGCATGTCGATTAAGGAAAACATTGGTTAGTGGAGTGTTTCGATGTGGCGCACGTAAATATATGAAGAAGAAGAGCCGAGGAAGAATGGGAGGAGAATGAGATACCGTACGTACAGGTGATGTAAACTATCGCAGCAGCTGCACGTGTAATGTAGTTTTAACAACCTTTGTTGGCATGATGGGTCACATTTTTAACTGACATTCTTAGATGAGGTAAAAAAAAATGCGTACGTACATAAAATAGCTTTATTTTAATAATAGAGCATACAGTAATTCATTCTTATTTGTCTATTATTAATTCAATTTATTCCTCTTTTTTGGACAATCCCTCTAAGTTATCCAGCGACCTGGGTACTTTCCTCTTCAGCTCACTCCACAGGTTTTCAATGGTGTTGCGGTCTGGGGACTGACATGGCCATGGGCGAGACTTGATTCCGTGTGAACCATTTTCGGTATGAGATTATGCTTCTGCAATACAAAAAAATCATTTGAAGTCTTTTATCACACTAAAGTTGGCCCAGATGGTTTGTTCTGTGCCGGGCAGTCACATATATTTTTTATGTGTGAGGAAGAATGCATTTTATATCTAAACTGATAAACTGAGAAGTTGAGACGTCTCAATAAATTATATACATGTTTGTCTTATACTGCCCCCAGGTGGCCAAGACCGGCATACCAGAAAGAGCAGCAGCCCGGCCATGTGACAAAAAAAACTTTTTTAGTTCTGTTTAAGTACGTTATTGATGTTAGTATGAAAAAAAAATAAGGAGTGCTATTATTCCTCATAAAAATATGATTTAAAAAAATACGCATTACAACAATTTTTTGGGCTGCTGGAAGTAATTTTGTATTTCAAAATGCTCTCATTTTATTATACTTTCAAGGGTTCAAATCTTGGCCTTCTTGTGTGAACTCGACGTACCTTCAGCTTTCTCACGTTCAGAATGTATTGCGCATGCGCACCGCATCTTCCCACGCCCTCTTTCCTCTCGTGTCGCCTTAGTAACGGAGGAAAAGAAAAGGAGGGAGGGGAGGGGGGAGCTCTCAAAGCCAGAGGGAAGGAGAGGAGGTACCCAGAACAATCTGCTCATCTCGCCATCGCCTTGTCAGAAGCCACTTTGTTGAAATAAGGCGACTTTAGCGACCTCCCGAAGAGACGTCGTCGCGTCTACAGGTTAGTGACGAAGCAGCTGTTAGCATCGCAGCGCGTGGCTCCCATTAGCCGCTAGCCGTCTTGAACACCGCGAGAGACAATAGGGGCCGACACAGGCTGCTAGGATGATTGTGTTGTATACAACCGGAAGATACACAGGCGCTGAAAATGTGCTTTTCTTTTTAATATTAACCTCACTCAAAGAAAGGTGTTCATTATGAGAAACAGGTGACCGTTTTTACGTACTGTATTCATCACCACCATATGTGTATCTCGCCCTTAATCGTCTCAGCTTGCGCTGCTGTGACAGTGCGCATGCATGTGTGCGAAATGACAGCACAACGCACTGCATGGCTAGTGCATGTGGTAAATGTGCAGTGACAGCCAGGGTGACCTGCATTATGTGGCCCAGGCTTCACCGAACGGAAGCCCGACAGAAGCGCAGCCAGCTCCATGTGCACAAGCCTGCAGGCTGGGACCTCGCTTGTCTTTTATCTGTTGTTATTATTTACCATCTGTCAGCTCAACACTGCTGATTCAGCCCAGACACACCTCAACTCCTCAAGTATATCACAGACTACAGTTATGCTTGTCTGCCTATTTAAACATTTATAAGGGTGTCTGGCTGGGTGGAGTACAGTGGTGAACATCCTTATGACTTTCTCCCTTTTATCACAAAATTGCTTATTTTGTGGTATTATCCTGTGGGTCAAATACATCAGGGCTATTTTTTATGACAATTTCCGTGCGCGTCTGCCTCTCAGGACGTGAGTTCGAGTCCAGGCTTCGGCCTTCCTGGGTGGAGTTTGCATGTTCTCCCCGTGCCTGCGTGGGTTTTTTCCGGGTGCTCTGGTCTCCTCCCACATTCCAAAGACATGCATGCCTGGGATAGGCTCCAGAACCCCCGCGCTCCTTGTGAGGAATAAGCGGTTAAGAAATTGGATAGATGAATTCCTCTGCGCTTTCACCAGGGTCCGTCCGTCCGTCCGTCGGTCTTCTTCCGCTTATCCGGGGTCGGGTCGCGGGGGCAGCAGCTTTAGCAGGGAAGCCCAGACTTCCCTCTCCCCAGCCACTTCAGCCAGCTCATCCGACGGGACCCCAAGGCGTTCCCAGGACAGCCGAGAGACATAGTCTCTCCAGCGTGTCCTGGGTCGTCCCCAGGGCCTCCTGCCGGTAGGACATGCCCGGAACACCTCCCCAGGGAGGTGTCCAGGAGGCATCCGAACCAGATGCCCGAGCCACCTCAACTGGTTCCTCTCAACGTGGAGGAGCAGCGACTCGACGCTGAGTCCCTCTCGGATGACCGAGCTTCTCACCCTATCTCTAAGGGAGAGCCCGGCTACCCTGCGGAGGAAACTCATTTCGGCCGCTTGTATCCGGTATCTTGTTCTTTCGGTCACGACCCACAGCTCGTGACCATAGGTGAGGGTAGGAACGTAGATCGACCGGTAAATCGAGAGCTTTGCCTTTCGGCTCAGCTCCTTCTTCACCACAACGGACCGATACAGCGTCCGCATCACTGCAGACGCTGCACCGATCCGCCTGTCGATCTCCCGCTCTAACCTACCCTCACTCGTGAACAAGACCCCAAGATACTTGAACTCCTCCACTTGGGGCAGGACCTCCTCCCCGACCCGGAGAGGGCACTCCACCCTTTTCCGACTGAGGACCATGGTCTCGGATTTGGAGGTGCTGATCCTCATCCCAACCGCTTCACACTCGGCTGCGAACCGCTCCAGTGAGAGCTGGAGGTCACAGCTTGAAGAAGCCAACAGCACCACATCATCTACAAAAAGCAGAGAGGCAATGCTGAGGCCCCTCAACGCCTCGGCTACGCCTAGAAATTCTGTCTATAAAAGTTATGAACAGAATCGGTGACAAAGGGCAACCTTGGCGGAGTCCAACCCTCACCGGAAACAAATTCGACTTACTGCCGGCAATGCGGACCAGACTCTGACATCGGTCGTACAGGGACCGAATAGCCCGTATCAGGGGGCTCGGTAACCCATACTCCCGAAGCAACCCCCACAGAACTCCCCGAGGGACACGGTCAAACGCCTTCTCCAAGTCCACAAAGCACATGTGGACTGGTTGGGCGAATTCCCACGCACCCTCGAGGACCCTGCTGAGGGTGTAGAGCTGGTCCACTGTTCCACGGCCGGGACGAAAACCACACTGCTCCTCCTGGATCCGAGATTCGACCTCCCGACGGACCCTCCTCTCCAGCACCCCTGAATAGACCTTACCTGGGAGGCTGAGGAGTGTGATCCCTCTAAAGTTGGAACACACCCTCCGGTCCCCCTTCTTAAAAAGGGGAACCACCACCCCGGTCTGACAATCCAGAGGCACCGTGCCCGATGTCCACGCGATGCTGCAGAGACGTGTCAACCACGACAGCCCCACAACATCCACCAGGGTGTCCCTACTTGGATGTTCTTCACCTTTAGATTTTCAAACATGCTAAAAATAATCCAATATAGGTCAGGGTGCGTAAAGCAATTTAATAACTATATTCATTCTCATTTGAGGCAGCAGAAGCTCGTCTCCACAATCATTTTCTGTACTGTTTGTCCTCATTTTAGTCGCTAATGGGCTGGAGCCTATCCCATCTCACGCACATCATTCAAAATTCTTAGACAAACAGAACAGTCCAGTTGTGATCGATTCAATGACCTAAATGAATGAGAATATCCACAAGCATCATTCAAAAAGGTCGGGAATTCAAACCCCAAACCAAAAATTATGTCATGTCCACCGTACTTTCTAGTATCTAATGAGACTATAATATTTTGAAGATTGTCAACTTATTTTGGCTCTGAATGTGGGCTGCTGTCTTATCCACAGCAGGGACTGAGCCACTGGCCACCATGCGCAAATCCTGTCTTGTCACCTATAAGCTCTTTAAATTAGACATGCTTTTGCAATGACTCCATTGTCATTCCCGATGACAGCATCACCAAAAAATAATGTTGGTACCTTAACTCAACTCATCTCTGCGGGTCCTGTGATTGGCTGGCGGCCAGTGCAGGTACACCATCTCTTGCTCAAAGTCAGATGGGATCTAGCTCACGTGTAACCTAAATGAAAGAAAATGGATGGATGGGTTATAGGTCAAGGTTCACCAACATGGTGCCCGTGGGCACCAGGTAGCCCATCGCTCATTAGTAAGACATCTGTAATTTTTTTCATGTTGCTATTGTTTTTCTAAATCACATGTATTGTAAATTAAAACATATATAATTTAGTTATCTGCCCTGTGATTGGCTGGCAACCAGTTCAGGGTGTACCCCGCCTACTGCCCGAAGCCAGCTGGGATAGGCTCCAGCACCCCCGCGACCCTAGTGAGGAATAAGCGGTTAAGAAAATGGATGGATGGATGGATAATTTAGTTATCATCTTTTTTTATTTATTTATCAGTACTCGAGAAATATCTCTGAGGTTAAAAAAAGTTGCTCAAGGGCCACATTTGATCTCGGAATTGAACACCAGATCATTTGTAGATGAGGTAAAATTGAAAAAGTGTGAACAATTTGTATGTACCGTAAAATAGTTAGTTTTAGTTAAAAATAAATCACATCCTTTAAAAAGTCATATTCATAAGTATTTCTGTTATAATTAATGTAATTAATTTTTAATTTAATTTAATTTAATACAATACATCAATTAACAAATTATTCAATAAGAAAACAGGACTACAAAGAATGAATAAATGATTTTAATTAACCAATCTATAAAACAAAATAACAAAATTAATGGAACAAATCAAATTGTTTATTTTAATAATGATTTCAAAATTCATGATCATTTAATCATTTAATTAATTTAATTTTATGATAAGTTTTATTTTTTATATTTCATATTTTACTAATATTTTAGTACTTCCAATACATACAAATTATTTACTGACTGAGATGAATACAGTAGGAAAAAAGAATAAACACATTTTATAAACCAAATTTTCAGAAAAAGTACTCAGTGGGTCAGAATAAAGAACGGTGAAGACCAATTGTGCCGTACGCTACCCATCCCTGTTGTTGACCTAGCTCCAGATAGGAAGGAGCAGGCGACCCAGCTACTCTACTGCCCTACTTCTTACACATGACCGACATTCTGTATGAAAACTGATATATATATTTTTTTACCTCTCTCTCCTCTACAGACATGTCTGACATAATTCCTCCAGAAGTGAGACCCAAACCGGCCGTCCCCGCCAAACCCCCCAATGTGGGCGCCCCCTCCCCCTCCAGCCCCTTCCCGCCTCAAGGGCCGGGCATGGGAGGAGTTGGAGTATCCGCGCCACCTCCCAGCGCCATCCCGGTGCCCATCGGGAGTCACGGCCAGAGCCTCGGGGGCTCTCATGTCGTTGGGCACGCCGCAGGCCACAATGTGAGCCACGGTCATGCTGCAGCCCACATTGGTGGTCATGGTCACAGCACCTCCAACAGCACCAGCGGGGGGTCCACTCTGCTGGGGTACATCGGTATCGACACCATCATTGAGCAGATGAGGAAGAAGACCATGAAGACGGGCTTTGAATTTAACATCATGGTTGTCGGTGAGTGTGACTGACTGCAGCCTCCCATGAAAGCTTGTGAAACTTCAGCACAGTGAGGGTCTAGACCAGGTGTCTGCAACCTGCGGCTCTTGAGCCACATGTGGCTCGTTAGTCCCTCACCTATGGATCTCTAAAAATGTGTAGAAATTAATATTTTTTGACATATTTAATTATATATATTGTAATTATTATTTAAATTAATTAATGATTTAGATTAAAAATGAATATTTAAATATTCAAAAAAATGTCAGAGTCCAAATTTATAAGTTATCAGAAAAAGAGAGACGAAAGGTAAATGAAAAAGTTTTTAAAATTACCTAAAAATGTAATTTAAAAAAAAAAAGTGACCATATGTCCAAAAAGAGGAAAATTACCATAAAATGTCCATGAAATTGCCAACAATTTCAGAGAATTTAATAAAAAAAGGCAGAAAAGAATATGTTCAATCTTCATTTATTATCAATAGTCAAGAGTCATGTCATATTTACTGCATTAATTTAGCCGCATTTTAAAATGCACTTGTTTTAATTTTCATTTCCACAATTTAATAATTAAAAAAAAACCTCTCAAACAAAATACATACACATATAACATTTAGTTTTTTTTTAGGTTTTTAAATAAAAAATATTTGTTGATTAAAAACATTAGTTTTCATTATTTTATCATTAAAAGTAACTATTTTTCATTTGACTTCACTATCATACTGTGAGGGCGGACACAAATAAGTGTCTCTATCAGGCCTGCTCATCAGACTCTTTTCACCATCAGGTCACAGCGGTCTGGGGAAGTCGACTCTAGTAAACACCTTGTTTAAGTCGCAAGTGAGCAGGAGGAGCGCAGGATGGCCCCGTGATGACAAGATCCCCAAAACTGTGGAGATCAAATCTGTGTCTCACGGTGAGTACACGCAGCAAGACACACTCAGCATTTCTATTTTTAGAAATGAAATAATGCACTTGCCAATTCATTCTCACGCAGGTTGTTAATATGGGAGGTTTGGAGCTCCTTTCTGAACTACCTTGTTGTTGTGATATTCAGTGATGAAAAGCTTGACCTTATTTTTGCATGCCTATTTATGACCCCCACCCCCCAGTAATGTTATGAACAGACAGTAATATGGAGGTAGGCATTTATGACATTTGCTTAAAGGCCTACTGAAGATATATCACGCCAATGCTTTTGTCATTCCTGTGAGGCAGATATTTCTGGATTGGCATGAAGATAAAAATTGTAGAGCGTCCTCCATGATTTAGAGCACCAGGGAGTTAGAGGTGATAAATCGGTGATAAGCTGCTTGGGTGGTCCATTTTCATGGCCATGTCCGCAGCAGCGGCAAAGGACATTTACATGTGTTGCAATAAATTAAAACATTAATTAATTCACCCAGCCGTTTTCTCTACCGCTGCTTTGTCCTAATTAGGACAAGCCATCCTCAGCTGGCTTTGGGTGGGAGCCGGGGTACACCCTGGGCTGGTTGACAGCCAATCACAGGGCACAAATAGACAAATAACCCAGAACTTATAATTGCGAGGTGGCATTCGGGCCACTATTTCACCATGTTGCCAATATTAATAAAATATAAAAATGGAAGTATGTTTTATTGTATGTTTTATGGCTCTTTGTATGCAGTTATTGAGGAAGGCGGCGTGAAAATGAAGCTGACTGTTGTCGACACTCCCGGCTTTGGGGACCTAATCAATAACGACAACTGGTGGGTGGTTTTCCATTTGAGGTGCAGCTTCACTTCACTATTTGAAACTTTAAACTCACAGCTGAATTATAGCAAAGCTAAGGGAGTAACTGTTTAGTCTTGCACATACATTACCTCTAATTCTCTTAAATATGGGAACCATTTCCTTTGTCATTTTCTCTGCTCAACTTAGCTTTTTCATTCGTGTCCACAGCTGGGAGCCCATTTGCAAGTATATCAATGAGCAGTATGAGAAGTTCCTCAAAGAGGAGGTGAATATCACCAGAAAGAAGCGCATCCCAGATACCAGAGTGCACTGCTGTCTCTATTTCATCTCCCCGACTGGACACTCGTAAGTGGGTCTTTGTCAATGGCTGAAATTGTCCCCACTCTATTAAGTCCACATTCTAGTCATCTGTTGTGTCTCAAATCCAGTGCATGAGAGAGAATTCCCAGAGCAGTGAAGGTTAATGAGACAGATGAGACATGACAACTTAATTTCCCGCGCCTCCGTCTGCCATTCTGATTATTAGCGCTTGTGCATTCATGGAGAGTGACAGCTCCCCTCCCAACCCACTTTCTCGCCTTTCATTTATCGACTGTACGCGACAGACTGCGGCAGCTCGACGTGGAGTTCATGAAGCGCTTGAGTCACTCCGTCAACATCATCCCTGTGATAGCCAAGGCCGACACCATGACCCCCGAAGAGAGACATGAGTTCAAGCAGCGGGTGAGTGTGCTCCATTGAAATCACAAACCTTTTCGTAGTGTGCTTATTGTGGCCTTTTGGATTTAAAAATGCTGGACTGACAAATGGTATAGATTTGTGAAAAAGTATGAAATTCACCAAATTGTGACATAAGGGGTTTCCAGCGATTATTATGCAGGATCCATGTTTGTTTTCATAACTGTGTCGTCAAAATGGATCCACTGCAAGGCCGCAGAGCCACAGGGGAGGCAGGCATGCTAACTGTGTCAGCCTGAGGAACCAGACACCGATCATGTTGCACTAATTGAAGTTATGGGTTACTGTGCAGATTGGCACATTTCCAAAAAACTATTACCTTTAGTACATCAAATTGCTTACCACGTCATCACCAGTAACGTGCTTGAAAGTGACGTGTCTGTCTACAACTACAACTAGTAGTACAATTAGTCTACAACTAATCGAATGCAATACTCCTCCTGGTGAAGTAATCTGACTACACTTACTTTGAAAAGTCACAATTCATTACGGCCTATATTTGATCAATGTTGGCAAGTAGATCACAGAAGATCTAATTGACACTTACCGATCACTATCAGGGGCTAGTACCATTAACTGCCTCTTGAGAGCAGCAGTGAGGTGACAGTCTTCCATCACGTGTGTGCATGGAACAAAACTAATCATTAAAATAAAATACAGGAGAAGACCCCATTCCACAAAAACGACACATAACAATCAACTGTACACTACACACCCTAAAAAACAGATTGGTCAGATTTGTTCTCGGCATTTGACCCATCCCTTGAGGGAGCGGTGAGCAGCAGCAGGTGCCACGCTCGAGAATCATTTGGTGATCAAATCCCCCAATTCCAACTCATAATGCTGAATGTCAAGCAGGGAGGCAAATGGGTCCAATTTTTATAGTCTTTGGTATGACCCAGCCAGGGATTGAACCCACAACCTCCCAGCCTCAGGGTAGACACGCTACCACCAGGCCACTGAGCTGGTCATCCCTCGTGATCTATCTCGACACACATTTCCATTTTTAAACAGTGTATTATCTATAATATATATTATAATATATTGTAATCACTTATAATAATTAATAAATACATTTCGAATTGATACAATAAATATATTTCCAAGTGATCTATTGCGACTTTCTATTATAACCAATTTCATCGGTTGTTTGGCTAACCAATAAAATTGGTATGCCCGTAACCACACGGAATGGTCAATGTGAGCTTAACCTACTAGATTTTTTTTTTTAACCAATCCATTTTTAGAGTGTAGAATCCAATAGAAGATAAACTACAGTGTTTACAGCGAAATACGCAAAAATACACGTAATGAGAGGGACCGTCTGTACTCACCTTGATTGATGAAGTAAAAGTGCTTAAGCCGGCAATTTTAAGTCTGTGGATTTTTTCGCGGCTTCGTGTCATAAAGCATTCGCCGAAAGATGGGCGTCGTCGTCGCTGGGAAGTGACGATTAACGGAAGTGCCCAGCTCTGTCCACAATTAGCATTCCCGTCTGGGAAGTGATGTCATGCATGCACCATATCACGTTTCGACCACCTGAAAAATAACAATGCAGGAAGGAGAGAGATGAATGTTTTCAAGTTGGAAATCTAGTCACTATTTTGAGTGTGTTAGCTGTAGAAAATATTAAGCTACTTTCCACACTATGTGCTGTTGACAAAGTGTTATCTAGCGTCAAACACACTCCCAGCACATCAACTATATATAAAAAATGGATCACAGCACATTCAAGCTTAAAAAGAAAGACTCACAAGGCTGTGTGATTGTGTGAGTTCCCAAAATGTAATCATTCTATTTATAAACAATGTACATTATAAGAGTTAATTTTTGCCATGACCATATTAACAGTTAAAAAATGTCAGGCCAAGACACACTGCCTTAAAAAATATTAAGTACATTTTTCAAGGGCACTGGCAACACTCAATGATCAACATTAAAATACAGTAGTAGCGTAAAAAAAATCGAAAAAAAACCTGTGCCTAATTAATGATTCAATTAACATAGATTGCACTGATAAACAAAAAAACGTGCGGCTTCATAATGTTGTATTCTCCCTGCTTTGTGATGCAGGTGAAGAAGGAGCTGGAGATGAACGGCATCGAGTTTTACCCGCAGAAAGAGTTTGACGAGGACATGGAGGACAAGAGCGACAACGACAAGATCAGGGTAAGTGATTTGGGTTTTCCCACACAACACTTGCCAAAGCTCTCTCGCGACGATCCATTAAACCTCATGCAAATGTCTGGCATCCACAGGAGGCGATGCCCTTTGCCGTGGTGGGCAGCGACAAAGAATATCAAGTGAATGGCAAGCGCATTTTGGGGAGGAAGACTGCATGGGGAGTTGTAGAAGGTGAGCATTGTTTCTTTTGACATTTCCAGCCTCAGCCACAGAGAAGCTATTGACAGGTTAAGCATTTCCCTCGCATTTTGTTTGCTTTTGTTGCAGTTGAAAATATGAATCACTGCGAGTTTGCCCAGCTGAGAGACTTCATCATCCGGTAAAAACGGCTTGTGCCTCATTTGTAAGGTTGACATGAATTGACCCCATTTAAACACAAACTCACCTTTGCTTGCACAGGTCTCACTTACAGGATCTGAAAGAGGTGACTCATAACATCCACTACGAAACATACCGTGCCAAGAGACTGCATGAGAACGGAGGCCTGCACCCCGTCGACACCCAGGAAAGCAACCTGTAATCAGTCGGTGTTGTCGTACAACTTTAGTGATGCTGACTGATATGCTCGACATTATATGATCATGACTGGCATCGCCGCATGCTTGAAATACACTTCAATGTGTACATATCCGTGTCATTTAATGTTCTATTTTTATAACCCGCCCCTTGCTTGTCAAAGTAAGTAAATATTTGGGTGTGCCACCCAGTGTCTTGGTGCCATGATACGAAAGACTGCCAATGCCCGGACACTGACAGCATTTGTAGGTTAGTTGAAGCTTAGGAGACGTCTCAGTGAGAATGGCAAAGTTTGTCATTATATTTCAGTTAGTAAATACTGTAGGTTTTGTGGCTGATGGACGTATAGGATTTTTTTATTACTTTAATCACAATTGTCATTCATTTGTGTCTTCCATAGACATTTAGTCACTTTCATAATAGTTTTTACTTAAAAAAGTTTACGTGTACAAAACTACCGGTAGTTTAAACTATTCAGAGAAGTCAGCAGAAAGAGTACAAAGCTCAAACGTGTGCCAAGATCACATAATTAAATCATTTAACACATGTCTAACTCATTCAAATACATTTATTAGTATCTAACTGAGACAAGATGATGACTATTTTATGTAAAAACCACAGCTAAGTATGATGTCATTTAATTGCCATACTCCTCTCTACCACTTGGTGGCAGCACTCTTCTATGTCTCTGGATCCTTGCAAGACGTTTCCAATAAACTACAGGCACTTTGACCGATCAGGTTTTTTTTTTTTTTTTTTTATGAGATGAATCATTATTTTATACAACTGTGCACATTTGTGTAATTTTTGATTTGCGATGTAATGTCTGATGCAAATTAGTTGTTTGTGATTTGATGTAGTTTGGAGAAACGTAAAGAAACAGTGGGACATCATGTGACTTCTTTTTCTGGTCTGTTCAACTTGTGCATGCTTGAATCCAAATGTTCTGTGCACCTAATGCCACTCGCTGTACTGTTACATCATCAACTATTTCCAAACATGTAATATTTAGTTAAATACAGTAAGTGTAAGGAAGCACTGCAGTCTGCAGCTAAGTTGGCAGCCCACGATAGGAAGATTGCTCATCTTTTTTATTTTTAATCTTTCATCACGTCTTAAAGTTGCTGTGAATCATACAAAATAATGTTGATTCAACATTTTTCTTGTCTTATTTATTGGGATTTATTTAATAAACGTACATTCCCATAGAAAATCTGTTCATTTGAATGTGTTTTATTGAAACTTTACACCACAGCTGATTCACTCGTTGGATGTCAGAGCTGATTTCAAGAATACATTTTATTTCCAGAAAAAAGTAGTTCAGGGGTTAGCACATTTGTCTCACAATTGCAACTAGCGATCCAAGGTTTAAATCTTGGCTAAAACCTGCTGTGTGATTTGCTCCGGATACTCTTTTACTTCTTCCACATTCCAAAAACATGCAAGTTAGCGTCAACCAAGAATCTCAATTGAATCATTGTTTGTCGTGTTGTCAATTCATTGGAGGCTTTACACACTGTAGTTTGTACCACACGTTTTTGGCTAATGACAAAGATTTATGGTTTCGTCATTGGAATAATCTTCCATGGTCAAGGCAGTGGTCGGATCTCTTACTTACTGAAGACAGAAGTGAAGGCAGCTCGAGTAAAAGCCACAAACAAGCAGCAAGCAAAGGTATGGATGACATTTGCCTTTGAGCTCCAAACTTTTAACATTGCACTTACAGGAAAGGAGTCAATATTTCAAAAATGGGGTTTGAATGTTAAATGTCCAATTTGTTGAACCCCCTGAAATACATCAAATATTTGTAATTGTAATGGAAAGCACTATATTTTGTGAAGCCTTTTAAATTAAAGCTCAAAGTCTGCACATTACTCAAATTTCAAATTCATTACAGTGGTGTATGAAGAGAAAAATACTTTTGATCCAAACTGGATACATCTTCAGTTATTCGGTATCCATGCAGATTGTTTTACAATAAATGATTTGATACAAAAACTATGTAATTGTTCAAATACTTCTGGTCCTAAGAAATCTTCAGTTATTCAGTAGCTATGCGGATTATTTTACATGAAATGGTTCACTTGGGCAACACTGCTTTAGTAAACCAGTATATTCCAAACCACAAGCGTGATATCAGTATACATAAAGACTCCATTCCATCACTGCTGTCCAAAATATTGTTTGTACAATATCTCCATATTTTAGGATGATTTAAAAATTAGGTGTGAAACATAATCCTTGTATGTTACATTTTTTATTTTTTTTTTTTAATCAAAGTAGTAAAAAAAAACAAAAAACAAATGTGGAAGTCCATTCTTTTTTTTGGACAGCGACAATACAGGTATAGTTTGATATTGGTTTGCTATATATTAGTACTTTTTCCCACCCTTACTAAATATAATCGTTTGGTTCATTTGTAATGAATGAATTATGTGTTTAGTACACTTAGAGAATGATGAGAAATGCAATTTAATGAAAACCTTGCATACAAGAAGAAAGTTCAGACACAACCTGATGGCTGCTTTCTACGAAGAATCCGTCTATTTGTCATGAGGTGAAGTCAAAAATAAAAACGAGAGCAGGCAGTAATCCCCTGCTCCATGCAACTGCCCCCCCCCTCCCTTCCTAAACACAGACATCTTCTTTTGACTCAGAGAAATTAAAATACAGTATCAGAGAAAGAGAGCGAGCAAGTGGCGGACAAACACCGTACTCTTTCTTATCCTCACACTTAATTATATTAAGTCATAATTGACATAGATCAAATGTTATGTTAGAAATATATTTTTGTAACTTCCCAGTAATTAAGGGAAGCTTTTAATGCTAATCTTTGTCCACATACAAAATGGGCTGTGTATATGTGTGGCCCCTAGAGGTCAGGCTTGCACTGGAAACAAATGCAAATAAAACCGATCGGTACAATTTTTTTAGTTTTAAAACCTTGGATGTTACTTTGGTTGATCATCCCCATTAGTCCAGAAACGGAATATATTGTTGTTGAATGTTGTGTTTAGACAGGCTGGGAGACATGCTGTTTTTTTGTGTCGATATTTTCCGATCTACGTTAACCGCGAAATGCCAAAGGGATTAACGCAGACGGATGATTTTTCTTCCAGTATGTCATCCATCTAGTTTTCTATTGTCCTCATTAATTTGGGCCGCTACCCCAGATAACTTTGGGCAGGATGCGGCACACACCCTGGACTGGTCGCTAGCCAAGCCCAGGGCACATGTAGACAACCATTCACACTCAAATTCACACCAGTTTGGAGTCTTCAATGAACCTAATGTGCAGGCACTGTGAGAATATTAAGGATTAAAATCCAGAACTCGTTTATCGTATCAAATATAAAATTAAAATTTCTTCAGTTTTTCAAATGCTCAATTCTCTTCTATGGTTCTATCACCAAATGGTTGATAGCATACACGTTGTAGTTCTCTCATCTTATTGGCCGTGGCAGGATAATTCAGAATGAGAAGTATCATCGGGTATTACCAACACACACGCAATAAATGTGTGATGTGTTGATACCAATGATTTTTATTAAGCAGATAAATCAAGAGACTGAATTGTCATATGTGGACTGGAGCTTTTGTTACCTTTGAGCCTCCCAGCGGATTTCACGCTTTAATGTCTCTGATACCATCCTCAAGCAGAAAATAATGGCGCTGTCATCTCATTTAACTTGTGCAAACCCAACAGAAAAGAGCGTGCCGAAGAAATCAAGGCTGTCTTCATGTAAGCTTCTCCTACTTAAACCCTTCCCGTATTTCGCATTACATCCCCCAAATGTCAACTAGCGACCTTGATAACTGGATAATGTATTTGGGGCAGAGCAAATACACATTGAGCAAGGTATGGCTGCCACCGACAGAGGGATGAGCAAAAGGGAGGAACCAAAGTTTCATTGACAAAATGCTTAAGGCTGAGAGCAATGCTGCTGTCTCACAACAACTTCTTTACTGATAGATTAGATAGTGACATTGAATAGCAACTTTCTCACTTGGGAACACAAACGTGATTAAAGTACGTAGCAAGGAAAGAGTCCTTTGGTGAGATGGAGCCTATGGTTTAGACTTGTGTCCCAGATCACGTTTTCAAATTCTACGCATACCTGCGCACCACCATTCGATTTATTTTAGCAGCCCTACAATAAGCCTATATTCGAGTTTGTTTGTTAGCTGGCTACTTCCTGGTTCACAAAGGTTCATGAGTAGATGTGCGGTGCCATTAAACATTCTACGGGAGTGGCCGGTTCCATCGATGACGTACATAAATTCCTGTACTTTTTATTCAGATCCTCAGCAAAACCAACGACTTCTTTTTCCTTCCAGGTAGCAAGATATGATGTATTACTTTGACTATTATGATCCTCCTTGCAGAAAAAGGGGAAGTCACAAGAAGCAAGAGGGAATTTCCCTCCAAAGACCAGTAGATGTCACTAAACCAAGGCCATTTGTTTCCTTGTTCTTGACCAACACACTTGAGTGTCGAACATAATGACACTGAAGAATTTGACGATTAGCAACAGTTCCGATAACATAATGTTTAAGTTAACGACAGTAAGTGTGTCTGTCTCGGGGGATGTTTCAGAGATGTTAATTCTGAAACATGTTCAGTATTTTACATTTTTTGCGTGTAATGGGTAGGCCTATTTGATTAGCATCAGAATCACCCAAAAATAATTATATAGGAAATAAAAGGTTCACCTAAGTCTAAACACGTGTCTACGAATGGTATAATTGGAAAGGCCTTTGTCACAGGGACAAAATGCAGATATGTTACATAAACTATGGATTTATTAACCATTTCACAATCAGCTTTACTTTTTTGATCATACGTGTTTCTTCCACTAATTTGCGTCAATTCACAACAGCGAGTGGTGAAGAACTATATAGTAAAACAGTGTTCCTGAAACTAATGTTCATTTTTAGTTAACATTACATTTCTAGAAATGTAAGATCATTCGGCATTATGCAGTTTAATAGGTTTTGTAGAACTTACATCGTAAAGTAGCTATTTTTTGGCATAAAGGTTAGAAAAGGACTGTCACCTCACCGACTTGTCAGGTGTGGTAAGCAATTGTGTGAGAAACAGACAATATCTACACTACATCTCAATTCTTGCTCATCCTGTGGCTTTTGAAGCTGAAACAAGTTGACCACAAAGTGATTTAGCCTGCGTACTACAGGAGCAGGAACATAGAACGTCTTCGTGCTTTGCTACATTAGCATGGCTTACCCCACCCTGTGGCTGCCTGAGGAACTGCGCATTTCAGGCACATCAACAAAATGGCTGCCTGCTGCATGAGGTCAGCAGAATGAGGAAACAGACATGTCACTCCACTGCTATGATCGTGACATTTATTGTGTAGAAGGGCTGATTTTTGTTGGCGGGAGATACACTATTTAATCTAGAACCGTCACCAAAACTCCTGTGATGAATAAACAAATTTAACTGAGTGGCACAATGTTACTTTTAATATATGAATTAAAAATTAACCAGATTTCAGACTCTTATTTGCTGCCATGTCAATCCAATCTGCCCGTGGTTTCTAGAATTAGTTGTGACTAATGTACCTTTGAAATAAGCAACTTTTCGATCGTCATGGACCGATGGGTCTACTCGTGTGCATGCTAAGTTACCGTCAGCTCCTCTTGACAGTCTGATGCAGTGAGTTAGGATGAAAGACTTACCCAGTGTTTTTTTCTTTATGTTGAGTATTTGACAATTATACGACAGTTAAAAGTATATTTGAATGTGAATAAAGGACTTCAGTTAATTCATTCTGCATGCCTCGACGGCCTCGATGCTTTGGCCGTGACAAATTTGCGTAATACTTTCAGCTCGCCTCGGCAAATCACACCGGTACTTTTAAGTATATGAGCAATGAGTCTGTATTTTAAACCAATCAAGATTTCAAATTTGCATCAGCTGGCCCAATATGCTAAACAGTACTTGATTTGTTTTTATCATGTTTTTAGGTAATTACTGATTCTGACCCATGGTGTGCATGGCACAGTTGTGTGCTGTTCAGTACTGCGCTTTCGTTGATGTTTTCCATAATTGCGATGAGATGACGTGGCAAGCCACTGTGAAATTTGAACTCTGAATTTAAGAACTGTGGGACAAATGTGCCAACCACTAGTGTACTTCGCTGCTCCAGTGTAATGCAGTTTTTGCTTAAACAATGCTGTTAGTTGTTTTTTCGAATTGACTCCTCCCCCGCCATTTAATCCCTCCCCTCAGGTCAAACAAGCCCGGCCCCCGCCAATCCGCCATGATAGCGTTCTGTGTTAGGACAGGCTGGACCTCCACTTTTTCCCTCCCCCATTGTTTTAGCACAGCTTCTGCTTAAGTCTCACCGGGAGCCTGTCGAGTGTGGACTTTCATACCTACCTTCCTGTTGTTGTCGTAGCTGTGTAGTGGCTGAGCTCTCACACACAAACCGTTAAAGACAAGACTCAACTGACGACCAGGACTTGAGAGTTGGTTGAGTCCGCCATCTCCCCTCCCACTCCTCCTCCTCCACCTCCTCCACGAGCTGTTCACTCTTCCCGCCTCCGCGCCACAGACGGTTTTTGTGTGTGTTGGAAAAGAGGAGGAGCGACTGCAGGCGACCGGACGACTGAGAGAAGACTGGAGTCGGTTCGCGAGCGCAAAAGAGAACCAAGCACACCACCACTGCTCGTCGTCGTTGTGGCACAGTTAGCCGGCTTTCACGTTTCCTGGGCCAGCGGACTTTTAGAAAGTAGTGTTGGCACAACATCCCGAGGCGTGGAAAAGGAGCGGACGGACTTCTTTTACCGTTTGCGACACGGGAAAAATCGCGGGAACATCGCTTGACGACGCCACTGTCGGTGAGTGATGGTACTGCGGCTAAAGCTAGCATGCAGGACAACACACTTTTGGCATTTTATCACAACTCATGGACACTTTTTTCCACAATATGCTCTTCATTATAGACACATTTTTACCTTATACTGTATTTGGACAGTTTTTCTTCAATTGTAAGGACTTAGAGTTTGCACTTTTAGCCAGACGCGATTGGTTAGCGCTTGCGTTTCGAAATTGTGTGTCAGTTAAACTTCCACGTTACTTGACCGACTCTAACCGTAGCAATGTTAAAATATTGAAGCCATTCAGGTATCTTGGGAAGTATTTTTAACACTTCACCTTTTACAGAAATCCACGTTTTGCATGACAATTTTTCAAATTGATGGAAACATTTTACACATTTTCCAAATACTTCTACATTTCTTAACCAAATCAGAGCATCCCAGCGTCAAAATGTGCAGTTAATTCAGGACTTTTGGAATAATTTTCACATAAAAAAATCCCCATTGTTTTCCAAAATTCCACAGTTAACGTTAATTTACTAATTTACACATTTTTCTAATCCTTCCACATGTCTCAATGTAACGATTCCAACGTCAAACTGTTAAACTAATTCGGAACATCATGCTTCATGTATTTTGTAGCGGTGTTCCGATTAGAGTTCTATGCTGCAGATTCCGATCATGCGCGAGTGAGATCGGCCGATAATATTCCATACATTCTTTTTAGAGCTAGTCACTATACACACTATATTAATTACTAGTATTTATTCACTATCATTTTCATAATGGATTAATCAATTAATGTTGGTGATTGATGGTGATCGCTTTTTGTGCCCTGCAGTGAAATTGTTTAACGATCTATGCCGAACACAAACTTTTTTACGAAAATAGGCCAATCACGATCGGTGGCCAATTAATGGACATCTAGTATTTTGATGCTATGTGACCATACCAACTTAGCTTAGCATATTAGAGTTGTTTTTTTGTTTTTTTTGCCAAAATAGTTGTAAAATACAGAGACAGGTTTAAAACCGTTCTGATATGGTCTAATCACTTTGTCTGTTTTGGTTGCTATTTTATGATTATTATTAGAAACAGCGGAATGCAAAGAGTTGTAAAACCATATGAATGGGCCTAAGCGCTTTTTGTGCCAGCTTTGCCATCTTTTTATATAACTGCGCTACTGCCTAACAGAAACGGACTGAGGAATCAAAACGCTGTGTTGTAAATACGTCCCCTAGAGGCAGAGAGCAGAATAGGGGATTACATTACACCAGTGTCTATTGTCTGACTTGATGTTTCGGTGTTTTGTAATTGCTATGCTCACCACTGTTTTTTGGTCCGTGATCTTGCTTTATACCAGGACTCTCACGGTTTGTTGTGATTTTAACAGATTTTCTTGCTACTTCAGTGTCGATCCATGTGTACTGGGTGTCCCGCATATGGATGCTTAAACCATTAAATTGAACTGAATGTGTTAGAGCTAAAAAGAGCTCAATGCCCAGCAGACTGCAGAGATGAGAGTTTGAGGGGACCAGGTTTGTTTAGAAGTTGTCGGTGTTCTGAGTGTAACAAACAGCGTAAATGAAAAAAAAAATATAAACTCACTTTAACACTAAGTATACCTAATCCATTTTCCGTGATTCATTAAAAAAAAGTAAACCAGATTAATACTTTTAGGTTACATTATGTTTAGATTTAACATCATCCTATGGCCTCTTGCAACAGAATTTTGTCACAGGTGAGTATTAGGCTGCTGCATTCTTTGTAATCATTCTACATTCAACCCCCCTCTTGGTTTGAAATGGTACAGGCCAGTAATTTTCCATGCGCCACACTGGCCTTGAATGTGGGTGTGGCTTAATTTCAGCGGCTGGGCTGACATGAGCAGTTCAGAAGTCCCTTTAAAAATATAACCAATATACTTGACATATATGTAGTAATTTATAGATAAGTAACCCGCTGTGTTTTTTCTATTTATAGATAAGTAAGCAGTGGTGTTTTTTTCTATTTAAACAACGGGGCACAAGTCAGCTACTGTATACTGTTGAAGGCCGATTAATTTGGCACTAATCAGAGTATGTCTGGTTTACACCCATTCATCATAACTGATTCATTTGTATTTCACAGGAGCAGATTTTCAGAACCTATGCCCTTGTGAAAATTTTCTTTTTTGGGGGGTCATTTCTCATCTAATTTCAAAGGGGCACATAGATAGCAACTCAAAATCTGACACCTGAATAGTTGCAGATTCTACGGCTTCACAAACTGTTTTTGAGACTTTTAAAATTGCAAACCCATTTTGTCATATTTTTAAATAAGAAAAAGCTGTGCAAGGTGCCAAAATCAACCACAAATCCATTTCATTTTATATGCTCAAAAAAACCATACTGAATCGACCATTTGTCAACATGTTAGTTACATATTATTCTATCTAGGAAGAATGTATTCGGTCTGTTTAAAATGGGGCAGGCGAAGAGTAGCTCCAGTGGCTGCAGAACATGGCCACTCCAGCGATTTCACGTTCCGCACATCTGAATGAGTGAGGCAAAATGTCTGCCGCAGGAACAGCATAGAATTAAGATGATTTTAGAGTAGATTCTGTACCTCATACCCTGTATGAGATGGTGTTCAGTAATAATGGTTCGGCACATGCCATGATTTTAAGGTCATGGAAATGTAACGAATAACTGAAATGAAAACCAAGTGTGACGCGTCACCTGTAGTGTGTAGCTAAGCAATGAAAAGTGATATTGTGCATGTTCTGCCATTAAGTGGTTGCTGGAGACGCCATGGATGCATAAAAATATTTAAACATGGCACGCACAAATAAAATAATGTAATAGTATGCTGACTTTGCCGGACTCAAACTGAGCCATTCATATATGTACCACAATCTTTTATTTTCTAGCACGAATGTTGCCATATCAAGCTGTGCTTCTTCTCAATTGAGCATATTGCATAGCAAATCATTAACATTTGGCTGAGTGCAACCTGTTTGAGTTATTCTGCAGCCTATCAACAGATCAACATCGTAATATCCATCCAAAATCAACTCAGCACCATTATCACTTGATTGGTAGAAATTATGAGTGATTTCAAATTCACAAAGCAGCCCAATTCAACCCAGGTAAGATCACAATTCCCTCAGGTTTTGCCCAATATCACCGTGTCACATCATCATAGAAACACCAAGAACAGTATGTACAGTGGAAGCTCAGTTTCATTTGTTGCATAACTCGGAATGTGAATGTTTGTTTCTCACTTAAATGAATGGAAAGAGTGAATGAATTCCAGTCCAAAACAAAATTGGTTTTCCTTGATCTTATAAGTATAGTTGTGTAGTTACAAATAAATACCGGTAGTTCAATATAAAAATAAGTGAAAAGACACTTTAGGAAAGAACAACAGTGTGTTTGCTCGCAAATCCTGCAAGCTTTGTGAACCTTGTTGCATTGTGGGCTGTGGTGGCCATTTTGGGCTAGCGGTATCCACGGTGAACGGAAACAAGGCTGTGTTGTCTCGCAGTGAACGACGGCATGTTAAAAATGCAAACCAAGAATCCTCGCCAATCCTCATCAGCAGGCTTTCGTACTGAGGCTTATAATGGAACCCAGGTAGACTTTCACCTGTCAGGTTAGCACTTTCTGGTTGGGATCGGTAGCTCCTTCTGGAGCTTGCTAGGTAGCTGTCGCTTGCTAGGTAGCTGTCGCTTGCTAGGTAGCTGTCGCTTGCTAGTGGCTTCTCTTTGCGTGGAGGGAGGACTTTGTTGCAACTGCTGCATCCACTGAGGCTTCAGTGTTTGTTTTATTTATTTACTTACTTGTGTCTTTGTGCACTCATGTTAAGAATATTTTAAATGGCTGTCCTGCAACTTGTGATGTACGAAGACACTGATGTTTACACGGCGTGAGGAAAAAGCCTTGCTCGCCCATGCTAAGATATTTCGTTAACCAAAAATAGTGTGTGAACAGAGTTCATTTTTCTTCTAAAAAATTTAGTTTAAAGGATCGTTGTGCAGTTTGTCACTTTTTTACTCGTGACTGCCACCTCTGGCCTAAAGCGTAACTGCAGCATCTGTGTCAGGCTCGTGCATGGTGTGCGTAGTGCGTGCGAGGACTTGCACGATCTTAAGGCGACAGCCACAGTTGACAAACAAAGACATGACATCAAATGAAGTAAGAAAAACTTTGCCCTCCCCTCCCCAAAGAAACTGTGGAGTGTGCAGGGTCCACACACTCTACTATAAAGGGAAGAAAAAAGCTATAATGGGCAGTCAGAGTAAAACAGTCAGGGCTCATGTACTCAATAGACAAGTGAAGTCCACCTGGATAAATCACGTGACGTTTGCGTTGATCATCTGTGCATCGCACGCCTGTAATACCGCTCTTCTGAGTAATGTCGTGACGCATGTAAATTGCATCACATGTAAAACAGTAGACCACAGATCATCAATCGGAATGATTTCAATTGGATTGACACATAAAGCCTCCATGTAAACCCACATCCATCTTCTGATCCTACCCAGGTTGATAGGAATGCCAGTGTTCATTCCAGCCAACTACCTTGATTGGCGGTCTAGCTGCTATGATATTCTGCCAGTGCATCATAGCTGCATTTCTGCCCATTACCTTACTCCTTGATGTTGTTGCTGGTTTTCTTTTTAAAATTCATTCATTCAATATATGAACCAATTTTATCTGCATCGAAATCTCTTTGGAAGAACTGACAGAATCTTAGAAGCAGACTAAGGTTGTCAGGGAGAATATAGGTATCAAACCCTTCTTCATGCTCCTTGGAGACAGAAGCTATTGCCATGCTGAAGCTGCCAAGCTTACCAAAAACTATGTATGCTACCATCTTTACTCCCCTCCAAACCTATTGGTACAGTGAGACCAATTCATTTTAGATTATTACTGTACACTGAACACATTTGGATTTGATACCAAGAGAGACGAGAGACTTAATATTGGCACCTGGCACCACCATGTGTTACATCAATGAAGATTGAGCTGTCCATAAGAATCCATGAAAGCTCACGTCAAGACATTACCTCCACTGTTTTACAGATGACCTTGTATATTTGGGACCATGAGAAGATCATCTGTTTCTTGACTCTTCAAACTTTCAAAAGATGAATATTTGCATCATCGAGTCCCAGAATTTTTGTCACCTGTACTCTTGGATGATCAGGCCTATTTTGTTCTATAAGTCTTTGTAAACATGAGCTTTTGATACCTTCACTCCAGCTCTCTGAAGATTGTTGCTGATATGACAAAGCTGTTTCTGGACCTTCATCAACTGCTTCATGTTTCCTGGATCTACCTATTCGGCGTTGGTTATTTAGTACACCATTGGTGTCTTTCTTCTTAAGGACATTCTTGACGGTTGTATTATGACCGATGTTTATGAACTGCTTCAGATTATTTTGACCTCCCCTCTCAGCTTCGCAGTTGCTCTTTTTTCAAGATAACGTGATTTTTATGTTGATTACACCTCTAACTATCAATGAATGTAGCATTTAAAACAAATCTGAATCTGAGTGTAAAGGTTATGATTGACTTAGGCAGGAGCAGGTCTATGATGTTTTGTTGCTCTATTAAAGTCTCTTTATCCAGCCACCATGAAATAGATTACAATGGTCTGCCATTAGAATAATTTGTTAAACAAACATTTTGGTCTGCAAGGTTAGCTTTTCAAAGCTAAATGCGAAAGTGGCGTGGTATTATTTGGATGTCATTTTATTTGTTGGTTAATTAGCACGATTCAGCCAAAACTACAAACTCATTTCCAATAAACTTGGAAAACGGGCACGATGACCAAGGAAGCGCACAGTAAAATTTGGTCATGATCTGGATAAAGTTAATGATTTTTTTTTTTCGCTTTCAGAATTCATGGTCAGCCCACCTGATTCAAAAAGCATTTCCAAACTAACACTCCACGAACCAGCAAGTAGCCTGCTAACTAATGAAATAAGCAAAGATAGTGTGCCACAGTTCATACGTGGCTCTTGAGTGTCAGGTCTTGTGATCATTGTCCTCCCAATCAGAAGCACCAAATGCTCTGTTGAATTGGTTTTCAACAGTTTCAACAGTGACTTTATAGACAGGCTGTACCTTAGTTGCAAGTTTGAATTTCATTTCTTTACTCTCGCCATGACAGTCTACTCTCATTGGAGAGTTTTCCACCAGATTCAGGTACTCCAAAGGTACTCAAAATAACTTACTTTATAATGAATAGGAACGGGTACTTCTCCCTGTCGCATAGCCTCATGAGATGTGGTTCAAAAGGTTGTGACATAAACACAAACACAAAAAGAGGCGGTGTCCAACATCCCGTTGGTGCTATATGATACAACTGTGCAAGATGAAAGATGGCTGGCTGGCTGGCTGGCTTTGTACTTTATTTAAGTACTCGAGAGTACTTTGATGTCATCCGGACTAGTTAAGTTGTTGCGTTGTATGCTGCTTGCTGGCATGCCTTGAACTTTTCCGTAGGAAACTATTTGTGTCCCAAACTCAGGAGAAAGGAAAATGAAGGCAAGCTACACTTCAATTCTTATAATGCCAAAATACGAATCTATAACGTTTTAAATTATACAACAATTTAAATTAACTCGGTAGTAAATTAACTTAGTTAACTCACTTTGATTTACTTCCTGTGGCAGCTGACCTCTGCTTACTTTGCAGCTAAACTTAAGAGGGTCATTGGCACGACGACATATAAAAACAAACTTTTACGAGGTATTGCTTTAAAAAGTTGCAAAATTAAACCATATTAATTGTACGTCTCTGGCGTATCATCTCCGAGCATAACACTGCTGGAGTGTGGTGCTGGTGGGCAGAACTAACTTTATAATCGATCAATTGTAAGAACTGTTTCTATAGGCCTTGATACACCAATCCGACGTTGGGAAGCACCCGGGCGTCGGTATATGCCGTCTGATTAATGTATAACTCCCCGTCGTAATGTTGGATCCCGTTTGGGGGTTGGTGGTTCAGCATGTCGAATCGGTGTCGGCCCGTTGTGACATTTGATCACTCTGATTGGCTGTTAGCTAGCGAATTAGTGCATGGGGCAACAACATGACATGAGGAATATGGATAAACAATAAGCCTGTATAATAACCGGGCTCTCATGTAATTTTGTGTTACAATATCGCTCGTTTTGCTCATTATCACCCTTCGCATTTGGACGTAATATGATTATGATATATCACGCAACTGGATATATCAGGTAGGATTTACTTTTAGAGTACACAATACTCTGTAAAGAGCCCGAGGGTGTGCTTTCCGTGGGAATATGTCGTGGGTATGCATGGTTTGCGTTTTTATACCCCTCCTACCCCTGTAAGAGCTCTCCAGTTGCCTTTGTCAATGAGAAATAGTGACTACCGCCGCCAATGGTATGGAGGTCTTAAGAGAAGAATATGAGATAAATATCTCAGTTTTGATCGTTTTGTTCAACGGTTGCGTTCAACTGTCAAGGATCATCAAGGATTAAATTAAGTAATAAGAACAGCCTTTGAATCAAAATATACTTTGATTTTACATGGAATTCTAAGATTTTATTCAAGTAAATATCTTTAACAATCTTTGTAGAAAATAGTAGTGATTAATCGTGATTAAATATGTGGTGGTGGCTTGGCGATGTTGTATGCTGCTGTTTTCATCACTGTCTGTAACCTAAATTTAAAGACTGCAAAGTAAGTGCTTATTTTAAAAACAAATACGTTTTTGCTTCCATTCAGGGGACAGAACAACTTTTCAATAGTAGATTTTTGATACGCCAACAATCTATCTTAAAATCAATATCAAACAGCATTGTTAGTTGTAGAAATACAGTGCTTTGTAAAATATTTTTTTGCTGTTGCCTAGTTTCTCCACGTCAAATTTTAATATCACCAATCAAATGTAACTGTCAGACTAATATAACCCAAGCAAATATAAATTGTAGTCTTTAAATGGTGATTTTTTTTTTTTTATTAAGGAGAAAAAATATTGAAATCTACCTGGCCTTGTGTGGGAAAAGTACCAAGTGCCCCTCCTTAAATCCAGAATCTACTGTGGCTATCATATTTTTAGAAAAGCTGGGATCATATTCTCTGAAAACACCCAAGCATGATTACCTCCGTACCTGTACAATCAAGAAATCACTTCATTAAAACCTTTCTGACATAGTGAAGTCAGCCAAAAGATCTCAAGAAGCTACAACAAAATTCCGTGGTCCAAAGAAATTCAAGAACCGATGAGCAATAAAATTGACATCCATTAGTCATCCATAGCCATTCCTAGAACTTAAGGACTCTAGCAAACCATAAATGGAGAAAACATGGAACAGTGGTGAACCGTCCCAGAAGTGGCCTACAGAAATTACCCCAAGATCACAGTGACGACTCATCCAGGGTCATAAAGGAATCCAGGAAAAAATCTACAGTAATTTCTGGACTAATAGGCGCTACTTTTTTCACTTGCATTCGACCCTGCGGCTAATACAAAGGTGCGGCTTATCCATCAGGTCACAAGGGGGCACACTTTAAAGGAAGCGCAAGAGCGCCAGGTAGCAAAACAAACCAAGTGAGCCCAAATACAGTGGGAGAGACAGAACGAGAGCAATACAATTTGTGCCCTCATTATGGAAACGAAAGTAGCGGGAACCCGGTGCGGTAACATTAAAACACCTGCGGCATACAGTCGGGTGTGGCTTATATGTGCAACAAACTCAATTATTCCCCAAATTTGGCTAGCACGGCTTATAGTCAGGTGCGCCTTATAGTCCAGAAATGACTGTAATCAGAATCATCTTTATTGGCGAAGAATGTTAAAAACGCACAAGGAACTTGTCTCCAGTAGTTTGAGCCACTCTAGTCTATAGAAAGAACTGCAGGCCTCGTTCGCCTCAGTTAAGTTCAGTGTTCAAGACTCAACAATAAGGAATAGACTAGGGAAAAAAATACATCCGTGGCAGAGTACCAAGGCGAACAAAACTGCGAAACAAAAAGGACATAAAGGCTTGCCTTACTTTTACAGAAACAAAACAACTGAATGACTTGGAACAATAGTCTATGGACTGACGAGATGTAGGTTGAACATTTTGGATTTGTGTTTTGTTAATCTACCGTAAATGAACAAGTACTTCAGAAAAACAACATTATACCAACAGTCAAACACGTTGGTAGTGTGATGATTTGGGCGGCTTGCTCCTTTAGGACCTGGATGCCGTCAGTTCGTGACTTGAAGCTAAAGCGCGCTTTCCTTCTGGAGTAGGGCAACGATCCAAAACACACCAGCAAGTCAACTTCAGAATGGCTTCAAACAAATGAACAACAACAAACAAACAAAACGAAGGTTTGGGAGTGGCCGAGTGAAAGTCCGAACTTGAATGAGATTGAAATGCTGTTGCGTGACCTTAGGACATGTGCGAAGTCGCAAGAATGGGACATCGATCAGCCCTTCCTGCCCGTGTTATTTACTGACAAAACCAGGCAGAGTAGATAAATATTCAGTAATGACAAGCTTCACATTTGTCAGACCCACTTACCGAGCCAGCTCATGGCGCGCGCGCTGATTTGTAACGGCTAATCTCAATTGTCGCTGGCGTTACTGGCTAGTGGCTAACAGCTAGCAGCCTTGGCCATTCGCACACAGTGCTTAGCTGGGGTGTACGGCCATTTGGTCTACGCCGGCGAGCCGTAAGTGCCTGGTAGAATGCCGACAGTCGGCGGACTACTTCTCAAAGGCAGTTTGATGGGTGTGAATGAAACCAGCTTTTATTGAACGCTTAGTCAAATGTAAAGCAACAAGCTACGCTAATCGTGATCGTTTAACTGTTTTTCCACAAATGCAGTATCATTGTATTAAGTTGTTGTGCTGTGACATACAACATATTCTTGCCAAAAACAAAAAACAACACAATTTGTTGGGGGGATAGTTATTCTTTTAAAAACTTGTTCATACTCGAAAACCCTCCAGTGTTGCTGAATTAACGCAATAGTTCAAGGTTGGTGGTGGGGAGTGGTTCGAATATCTCCACAAAGGCGTGGAAGACTCATTGCCATTTGTAGAAAATGTGGGCCAAGCACTTATTTGGTTTACCGGTAGGTACTTTTCCACACAGGGCCAGGTAGCTTTGGGTATGTTTCTTCATTAATAAATAGAATCACAACTGTGTGCCATCTTTGTCTGATATTTGCATTTGTTTGATGAATGCTGATTAAACATTTAGGTAGGGAAACCCCCAAAAAAAAAGAATTTGAGAAGGCAAATACTTTTTCAGGTGTTCTCTAGTTTTTGCAACACTGTTTAAGGTATTTACTTTTTCTTTTCTTTTTTAACTCTTACCTTATTGTAACTAAACATACACTTCACATTTTCGAAAGTGTCGGAATTCTATAGCCATCTCTTTAGTTAGGACCTCATTTGAATTGTTAATTATAGTAAATCAGTAAAATCTATCTGTTCGGTAAAGATGGAATTTCAGTTCACAGAAAACCTTACAACAACAAAAAAGATTCTCAAGAAAACGCACCCAGAGACATTATTAGGCAAAATCTGAGGAGCTTTCCTGCAGTAACTACATCGAGCAGTAGGAGCCATTTTGGAACGTCGTGTTGACTGCAATCGATTAAAGGGGAAGCAGGGAGTGGGGGAGGGGAAGTGTGTTGCTCGCATGAGTACCAGTGATTCTAAGTCCTAAAGATCGTGGAATGTTTGAAGTTTGTTGAGCTTCTTTTGTAGCAGAGAGCGTGCTCTCTACTCTTGATGATCTATAGAACACGAAATTGATGGATTCTACAAAATAATGTAATCTTACACGTTGATATAAAAAAGGAGGAGCTGGGCCACATTTATAGCTCTACAGACATGCGCGCTAACAACTTAACATGCTCTCCCTCTCGTAGGCAATCTAAGGAAAATATAAACATTGTGAACTAAAATGCGTAAAGCTCAAACGGACTTGCTTTAGCTGAACGTGTCCTTGCTCTAGGGGTGTGTGTTGAAACCCCCATTTCTGCTACAATGGTTTAGTCCGGGTTGTGCTGTAAAAACTTCCAACTGGAGCAGGCAGAATGCTGTTGTGGGGGAGGGGTGTTGCCGCTCTGTGTCTGCCTCCTGATTTCAGACCCGACTGTTTGGTGCTAGCTATAGTCTAACCGTAAAACTTTCAAATGTAGTCATTTTAAAGCTGCTCCTTATGTCACAAAACATTTAACAACAACACCGCAACATGTATTAACTGTAACTCTTCATTTTTTTTCTCACCTTTTATATGAGCTTGGTTACACTAATTTGGCACATTACTGGTTTTGTTTATTCTCTTACATTAAAGAACCTGCATTTTTTTTTTTTGCACCCGTAAGAACTTGTGCGGTAGCATAACGCTAAAGAATACTCACTATGCGCTGAGTGAAAACTGTCGCTTCTACCCTCCCCCACCTTTTCTTCCCTTTTTTCCTTCTACTCAGCCTGTGAAAAAATGAGAGCATATTATGCGTACTCCCGTTTGGCAGACTAGGAGGCGGTGCTTTTGGATTGCAAATTTTCGGGTTATTTGTGCTGTTTTTTTTCCTTTCTTTCTTTTATTTGATATTTCAGTTGCGCACACTTAACTGTATTAATCATTTGTTGTACAATTTAGCAACTGGATTCTGAACAAACATCAGAATTCATATTTATAGTTCAGTGCCTACAGTTCTCATGTGATCAGGTGTGAGAAAGACGCAAATCGTAGCGATACATGTCAGTTGTTCTACTTATTAAGATTTTATCAGCTGTTGCTGGATAATCTCTACTGTAGTTTTATATTTATCGGATAATATTTAAAAACCATGCCGACCAGGAGAAGAAAGAGAGCATAGTTATCTTTGCAAACTACTGTCGATGTTGTGCGAAATTAACTTCTGGTTCATCATCTCTTGACGTCTTGGTCAGTTTTCATTAAGTATCTTGGACTTGGTGACATCTAAGAAAAAAATAAGTGTTGTAACACAAGACGTGCTCGAGGTAGCAGGATCAGCACACCAGCAGACCTGGTGGCCATTTTGAGTTTCACTGAATCCAGATGAGCACAGTGAGGGTGGGGGGAGGGGAACCATATGCACCGTGTGCAGTATTATTGGAATGCAGACACTGAGCTCTCAATGACTTGCCTTTGAATATACTGGACGTATAAATATAGTTAATACAGATTTTTTTTTTTAAACAACTTTCAAACATTGTTTTTCTGTACGCTTCACTCAGAGTTAAATAGTTAACAGTGATCAGATAACATGGTCTCTTAACAACAACATTGACAAGGAAATACAATTTCATTTTATGTTTACCAGGGTTCATTTATCTTTCCTATGCACTTCCGTACATGAGAATGCCGTTTTCTATTGATAGACTTTCCTTGTTTTTTTCTTCCTGGGTGGTAGGCGGAGCCTGTTCAAGGATCCGCTCATGTCTCAGCAGAGCATGCTGCTCGCAGGAGAACTGGTGGCCATTTTGTGTTTCTGCACTATCACAGGGTGGGGGATGGGCAAAGAACGGACATGCAGCTTGTTTATTTCTTATAACAGGGCTTTTAAAGAAGACCGGCTTGTGTTCAAATGAAAGTTTGTCTGTATCACACTTCACACTCCTTAATGTTATACCTCATATATATATATATATATATATATATATATATATATATATATATATATAAAATATATGCCTCATGTTATTAGCTAAAATAAAAGATCAAATCACTTATTAAACCTATTTTGTGAACAACAAAGCAAAGTATGTTTCAAGTCAAATTTAATCAGTCATAGGTTCTCTTTACCCATTTCTTGTTTTTAAGGGACTACCCCTGTCTTCGAATGGTTCAGTCCATTCAACAACCGCTCTGTCTGCTCTGGTAGCGAGAGGGCAGATGGAGGCTTTGTAGTGTTTCCGACTGCGCTCCACTTTCATACGCTGCAAGGCTACCACGCTAACTGCATATTTCATGTTCTGATTTTGTGTTACGATTTGACAAAATACATGTTTTTTTTATGCCAACCTTTATGGTAATCTGAATGAACTTATTCCTGTTTATCCATGAAGTGCTTGTTCGGCTTCCTTTTGTACATGTTGTCGTAAGCAAAGATGTCCTACTCTACCCATAAAATAAATGTTACTATAAACTAATCTGGGTGCCATTAATGGTACTATGATTTTTAAAAAATTATTTGAATATTTTATTTTGTCTTTTTGAACAAGCTACTATTTCACCACCACCATTTCAATGGTTCAGTCCATATGAGAAAAAGGAAGGGGGGCGGGTGGGGGAGGGGGCGCAATTGTGTACGGTGGAGGAGCAGGCTTGCGGCTGCACATGGGTTCAGTGCGTTTTGGAGCAGTCTGTGCTGTGCCTCTACATATAATTTTTTTTAAGCGTATTTGTTTTTTTAAATATTTTTTTCCGACAATTAGCTTTTTGTGGGTAGAGAGCAGATTTAATGGCTTTAAAAATCAAGATTTTAAATTAATGGTATGGTCTGAAGTAGGCTCCTCCCCTTTGCTTTTACCTTTCCTTTGATCGTGTCTTTTGGGTACCTGGGAAGAAAATCTATCTATATATGTACATCTATCTATATATTTATATACATTCCACTGTAAACGTCTGCAACTGGTTTTCTCTGGGACGAACAGAAACCACTAAAACAGTCTCGGCCTCTCGGGGGTTACCACTGAAAATGAGATAACAGCTTTTCAAGTGTTAGTCAGTTTTTGGCTATAGAAACTTAATCTACATATAAACTTGATGTGTAATCTAGTAACTTGATTTAGTTTTTCCCTCGACAAAAGCAACCCCCCGCCCTCTTTCCAAATGGTTTTGTCCGTACTGGCTGTAGTTTTCCATACGGTGTACTACTCCGTGCTAGAGTTGGGGGAGGGGTGTTGCTTAGCAACTGCTTGTGCAGTTCCTCCCATTCTGCCTGTCTGTGTTGCTAGCTACAGCACATTTTGACAATCACTATGTTATACCCTAGCATGCTATAAACATCAATTTGTACAGAATGAAATACAAAGATGATTTACATTTTGTGTAATCAAAAGTAGAAGATTGCATAAAAGTAGTATATGTAGAAGTCAAATTTCTACATGTAGGTTCATAAACTAGACAATTCTTTCAGTTTTAGCACAAATTAGAAGGTAAATCAGGCTACACACACTAACACAGGATGCACCCTGATTTAGAGCAAGATGGACTAGTCCTGAAAAGCTCCTCCTCCTTCCTTCTGTTTCCTGCAGGTCTGTAAACGACACAGCCAGTGCCTTCCCCCACAGTCATCAAAGGCCTTGATCATGTTTCCTGATAAAGATAAACCGTTTTTTAAAAGCACATTGAACCCTAAATTCTGACGTTAAATATGTGCATACATACCGTCTTTGATTTTAGTTCAGATTTTAGTCCATGGTTGTCTTCACTTTTAGGTTACATTGCACAAATTAGAAGGTAAATCAGGCCACACACCCTAATGCAGGTCGCACCCTGATTTAGAGCAAGATGGACTAGTCCTTGAAGAGCTCCTCCTTCTTCCTTCTGTTTCCTTGCAGATCTGTAAACAACACAGTCAGTCCCTTCCCCCACATCACATTTCCTGAGACCGTTTTGGAGGGTTTTGAAGCACATTTTACCCTTATTTCCGACGTTAAATATTTACATAAATATAGTCTTTGATTTTTATTGTAGTCCATGGTTGTCTTCACTTATAGGGTAACGTCAAGGCCATTTCCTATGCTAGTTCCTTTGCTGTGCTATGCTAACCAAATAAGCCATAACTTTATGGCTTAAGTATAGCATTATAGCGATTTTAAATAATTATAGGGACATTAACAGTACCATGTGACTAACTACACATACACATTTTTGTGATTAGTGTAGGTGTCTATCCATGCAGTTGGTTAGAGTTGTTCTTGAGAACCACTGCAGTTAAGTTAATCAGATATTAGATTAGTATGTAGTTCTGCATCCACGTGTGAGCGAGGAGACAATTAGTCAGATGCCATGCCTTTTTTTGCATTGAGGTAACTGGATTTCTCTACCTGAAAGAAATACAAGTTAATGTATTGGCGCACGAAGCAACGTGGCACACACACACACACACACACACACGGCCTATCACATGATTCACCCCTACCTGTAACAGCAAAATGGACTAGTCTGAAAAGAGCTCCTCCTCTTCCTTTCCTTTTATGTTCTGCTGCTGGCCAGACTAGCTTTTCCCTTCCCCCCACAATTACCAACCAACGTAAGCCTCAATGTCAAACATCCTGCAAAAGGTTGACAATTCTTTGACTTTTTAAGCATGCAGATTACGAGCATAGATATTTTTTTCACATACATGTTAGTCAGTCTGAAGATTGTTCTCAGTGTAACTTATTTTGTCAAGGTCATTGTTTGATGCTAAGCTAGTCCAAAAACAAATAGCATTGTAGCTATATTGTATAGCTTTTGTGTAGCATTTTAGCAGATCAAATTCATTGCAGAAAGACAATCATACGTTCGTATACTTTTTGTTTTTCGTCAAACACTTTTTGGTTAGACCAAAACGTAGTACTAGGTAAATGTTGTCTTCGTTTGCTGAGACGTCAGCAGGTTTTGCCAAATAACACATTTTGACTCAACAATCACATGTTAATGTTTGAGTAATTTGTTTGAGGTTTCAAGTTGTACTCAAGCGTGGGTTACCGCTAAATTTTTTTTTAGAGGAAATATATGTTATTGTGGTACATGGTATAGCATAGCTGTCTAGCTAGATTTGTCTTTAAGTACCAACAATGTTAGGTGGTAGACATGTTATAAAAAATCACCTATGTGTTAAAATAGGTGATATCATTGGATAGAGATTTTAGAACACAAATAAAATAAGCCCTAGTTTGTTGTTGCCACTTTTTATGACATTGTCATGCCATGACTTGTCCAGAAATCAATGAAAATCAATAGGTAATCTGTAACAGAAACATCCCATTTTTTATTTAAAATAAGAGCCAAAATCTTAATAGTTGAGGGGAAAAAAAGACCTCCACCCACAAAAAAGGCATGTTTTAATTATTATTATTATTTAATTATTGTCAATTGATCATGACGGGTAAATCACAAAATTTGGGGAATTTACACCTCCTGTGGAATAAAAAAAATCTTTTATTTTTTTTTAATGGCACCGTCGACTCGACCAATTTTATTTTTTTTGTACTCTCATACGGCAACCTTAAAATATCGAATTTGCCGCCAGGCCCGACGTGTGCAGTTTGATGAGTTTTCATTCATGTTTAGGGTCTCCAAAATTTGACTGTTTGCAGAGAAGAAGAAGTCCTCCAAAACAATAGGGACCTTGCAGCGGTTGCTGCTGGGACCCTAATAACAGTACTTCATGTCGACCTACCTTTCAATTGTGTAATTTTGGACGCCAAAATTGGGAAACATTTTGATCTTTGTTAGAAGTTACCACAGAAAATCTAATCCAAGATGAAACTTTCAAAAACGAGGCGGTAAAGGGATTTATCAAAAACGTGATCGGACAGTACAACAAGGATTTCCTTGGGCAAAACAATGAGAAACAACGCTAAATCCAAGTTTGGGAAATCTGGCACAGCAAAATGGACAAAAAATGGAAGCCGATGATCTTGATTTGGTAACATACTTACATTAAGTATATAGCTAGCGAAACGATTAAACCATAACAGCGTTTCTGAGGTTACTGGAAAGAGTCTCAATCTTTCTTCTTCTATTTCTTCTTCTTTTTTCTAATAGATTTGGAATACAATATACTTGCATTTTATGCTCAATTAATGTGAGCAAGTGCATTTACTTAAGTGCCCTACATTTTTACTGAATGTTGTCGCTGCAACCCGATGCCTCCGACATGGAACCTCTTTCAGCTAGCTAGTGAGAGTTGTGCCTGGCAGCAAACAGCAGAGCCAACGGCCATTTTGAGTTACTGCACTGAATCCTGGTGCAGAAAATGAAGCCGCTGGGTGGGGGAGGGGGATATTGAGCTCTGCGCAGTGTGCGCCGACGTTGGAATGTTGCGGTAATCTTGTTTGTAGTTCACACCGCTCCTTACTTGTTTATGCTGTATTTAATACGTTGCTGGGGTTTACCTTGATGTTTTAGTTTAGAGCCACTGCAGGAAGACTTTGTCATTAATGAACAATGTGCGTATGCACAAGCATCTCATCTGATGAAGTCATCGATCAGTAATATTCAGTGGGAATTTCACGTTTCTCACAATCTTTATAGACTTAGTTTGGCTGTGTTTTCTATTCATGTGGCCTTAAAATATATATAATGTTTTAAGAATTCTATATGCATTTTCAGTGTATATAGTTCCCATATACACATATAAATCACTTTAAAATCTCAGATGGAGCCATTTTGTGGAAATGAAAGTAACATAGTTGAATGCTGTTAAAGCTGTTAAACAACACTCTAAACTACGGAAACTCTTCCAGGTTTTGCATAACCTCTGTACTGCTGCCGGAGACCAGCCTCAATTCATACGCTCTGATTGGCTGAGGATTGAACCAATAGGAAAGTAGGGGGGATGGGAGGAAGGTTAGGTTGCTGCAGCTTGTTGTTAGCTTCAGTGTCATTTGTGTTCGTCAGATGTCGGGCCAAAGGTAAACATAGACTTTTTAGAATTTTAATTTGGAGTAGGAATGATTTGATCAGAAAGGCTCTTTCTGGATCACGGAATCCCACCTTAACTGTGGCCATGTTCCACCGAAAATACATAGTTCTGTGTGTGTGTTTGGGATGGGGGGAGGGGTTAGATTATTATTTAAGAATTTTTAAGAGAATTGCTTGGGGGTGGGGGGGGAGCTATGGGTTCACCGGTTGGAAAGCAAATCTGGGGCAGAAATTTCTGGAAAAAGACAACCATGGCATCCACAGGGATCTAGAGGGCCCTCTAGTGTTTCTTTTCAGATGCTACAACCATTATATTCAAACACAGAGTGTAATGATAACCACAGACACTCAAGGCGGAAAGATTATGCACCGGCCCTCCCATTAACCACTTAGCTTTTATAAACCCTGAAAGGCTCACCATGGTCTCTAATATCTCCTTGTCACTCCACAGGTAGCAATGGAAGTTGTTGTGACGGAGGAGAAGAAGAAAATCTTCCGTGCCAGGAAAACCATGAAGATCAGTGATCGCCAGCAACTGGAATCTCTTCATGGCACTCTGTTGACTGCAGCGAGTTCGTCTGAACCGTCTCCGCCGCCGCCTCTAATGAACGGCTCGCACAGAGAGGATGGACAAAAGGACGCGGAGCAAAACAGCCACCAGGACTCAAACTCCCCCATTGCTACATCACCCGCATCTATGACCTCTCTGAGCTCTCCTGCACCATTCCTCTCGCTCAATCTCTCCCCATCGCCCGTACCCTCGCAAAGTCCAAAAGAAAAGGAGGAATCCCTTTCAGGCCCTTCGTCGCCATTCCTAGATATAAACTTTGAACAGAAAAAGGAGGAGGAAAAGACTAGCTTACCATCATCCTCGTCGAAGGACACCTCTGAACCAGAAGCAAAGGAATCCAAAGAACCGCAGGAGTGCACCAATGTGTTGGAAAAGCCCGAGGTAATGACCTGAGTCAATGTTGAGTTGGTTCAAGTGATTGAAGTTTAAATAGGAATAACTTAAATTCTCTTCTTTTAGGAGGACCAAACCACAACAGAGGACAAAGCTAACGATTCCATTAAGGACTCTGCTAAAGAACCAGTTTCTTCTTTGGCTCCAGTATCTGATGATGGCACCGTCCCAATGGAAATGGACACTACAGAGGCCAAGGACACGGCCCAAATAAAGTCTTCTAGTTCCAACTCCTCCATTCCTTCGCCTTCTGCCTCTGTGGATATAAACCTGGGAAAGGACATAGAGAAAGGTAGTGGCAAAGATCAGACTAAGAAAGGCTTGCTAAAACAAGAAAAGATGGAGGTTACCGTTGTTAAAGTGGAGGCCAAAAAAGACAAAATGGACAGAGGGCAGACTTCAAATCCATTGCGCCCATCGTCCACTCCACCTTCGGATACAGGTAAGAGGCACTGGCAATCACTTCACATTTAAGATTAGGACCAAAAGCTCTCAAAACTGTACATACCTAATAAAATGTAGCAACATTTCCTTCAGCTTTACTTTATTCATGTCAATCTCGTTCTCAGGTAGAGGTTGGTATAAGGCAGATGACAAGGAAATGTGCAAGAGGAATTAATTTTTTATTTTTTAATGTTTGCATTTTGTCTGAAATGGACCAGCAAGGCAGCATTTGCATTGGCCCATTATGAACAAAATCTGCTTGAAGGATAGCGAGTCCCAACTGGTTTTCTCTTCTAATAGTTAAAAGTTCATGGGAGAGATGGTGGTTTTAAAATAGGCTTTGCACTCATATGTATATTGCAGTGGCAGTGATAAGGATATAAGGTAGTCTAAGTTATGAAATATTTTTAATTTATCATTGTGACCTAATATAATGAAGATCAAACTAGTTATTGACTAGTGACTAGTCCAAGGTTTAGTCTGCCTCTTGCCTAAAGTCAGCTAGATCTAGGCTCCTGCTTCCCTGAAAAGGATAAGCCCAGACCTGTCAACATATATGCATTTTTCTGCTCAAACTACACTAGTATGATTTATATATTATCTCTTTGACTGCCAGACGTTTTCAGAAACGGGTTGTCCCCAGTGCCAGCCGATTTTAAGCATTTTGACTGATCTTTCAAGGTCCATAGAAAATTATGTGTTTGGACTATGGAAACACACATACTACCAAATGAAAGATTGGACTCTCATCTTTCATCAGAAAAAAAAGTTTGTTTCTACCTTATTCCATTTTTGAGTAATCAACAATAGAAAATGGTTAGTTTCACCTCTGTTTTGAAACAAACGTCTTTTAACGTCTTTGGCACTACGCCGTAGGATTTTACTAAACGTTATTTAACGTTTTTGGCAGTCAAAGAGTTATATATATTATATTGTGCACATGTAGTATTTAGTCCGACAGGGAAGTGACATCTCTGTCTGATTCACAGCAGCATAGTTTGCTGAGTTCTCATTGGTTAAATCTCATTTATTTACCCCTCTGTTTACCTTTTAGTTGGTTTCCCCACCAGGGATACCGTTGAAAATTTAAAGAGAAGAACAGGAGAGCAAGAGGAGTGAAATTTTGGAGAAGTGAGGCATTTGCTCCTCAACATTCGCTCCTTATGCATGTGCCATATATTAATAGTCTCAATTGCTGAATTATTACTACCACAGCACATGCTCACTTTATGCTTTGTTTCAAGGGTAATTTAATTAAATCCAAATATGATCAACACTGTTACTCTTCATAACTCTACATATTTATAGTGACCTGTAAATATGTGTGTAAGTTATTTCAGCATTAAATATTGTCCAAAATAAAAGTTATTCAGCAAAGAATGGCAAAACCAAAAGATTAGCAGGTTTAATTGTATGTCTGGCTCCATTTGCGATCTATTTGCTCTGATGCAACTACTTTAATATGCCACTGTCGAGGGGCTAAAACATTTCTGTAAAAGAAGCAATGGTTCCTCGATTATAGTTCCTGGAACCTCCCCGATACCCGCCCCTTGATTCACATTTAAGAACATTGAGATGTAATATGGAACATGGCAGTGTGAGAACAACTTCCGGGTCATGGTCAATACATTGAGTGCCCTCTTTTCACGTTGCAGTTGGGAAAAAATGACATCCACTCATTATCAAGGTCTCAAATGTCACATTCTAAATGAATGCTGCATCCAGACTGGACAGCCTCACTTCTTTTTGCTTCACCATTGTTGTGTGACATCAGATGTATTCATCTTGGTATAGTGTGATTACATCCAATGGACAAAATACATCCATGCATTAGCTGAACTGCTTATCCTCAGTGATGCAATTTGTTTTGTTCTGCCTTTTGTCCAGAGAATGTCATCCAGCTCAATTAAAAGCATTTTTATTTTACAAAATCTCTTTAACTTGGCAAGTTGGTTGCTATGATGGTCTTCCTAATGGTTCATTACCAACAACAAATCCTTCAAATGCATGCAGTAGACATGAATTCTCATGAAAATTTGTTGCAAATAAGTAGGGCTGCAACTAACGATAATGTCGATTTATTTTGTTGATTGAGGTATCGGATTTCAAAAAAAGTTTTAATTTCCATTCTTTTATTGAAGAACAGTGCATTGTTTCCTAATGGATAGTTCAGAAATATGTACACAAATGTATGATTCACTTCCTAGTCTGGTCCGTAACATGTCAGAAAATTGGCATAATTATTTTCCAAAGTACGATACGATACGATACGATACGATACGATACGATACGATACGATACGATACGATATACTTTTATTTTCCCCGTGGGGAACTTTTTCCTGGACTCCGTCCAGCTGCAGTTTACAGTAAAGAGAAACAACAGAATAGAAAGAGATAAAAAATGAATTAAATAAATAAGAAGTGCAGCAATAAGTAGAAGACTTCACAGAAGTATACATGTGTAGAGAAATACATTGCACACACCCATATACACGCTCCAATATATATATATATATATATATATATATATATATATATATATGTATGTATATATATATATATATATATATATATATACCCACACACATGAGTATGTACACAACACAACACAACATTGCACCATATATCTTATTGCACTGAGTTAATGTTAATGTTAATGTTAATGTTAATGTCGGTTGTTAAGCAGTTTGATGGATGTCGGCAGGAATGAGTTTTTGTAGCGGTTCAGCCTGGTTCTGGGGGCCCTGAATCTCCTGCCGGAAGGGTTCACATTCATCTCCTTCAGTTTACCCAAAAGCAGGTGCGGCTGCATTGTGTTGAACGCTGAGCTAAAGTCATCGAACAACACACGTGCATAAGCTTTCGGGCCGTCTAGGTGTTTGCTGACCAGATGTGTGATGCTATTGATAGCATCGTCAGTGCCGCGACCCCGCTTGTCGGCAAACTGAAGGGAGTCTTAAGTGTGCATCCACCTCCCCCCTGAGCCGAGTCACCATCAGCCTCTCGAAACACTTCATAACAATGGAAATTAGAGACACAGGTCTGAAGTCATTATTGACCACAGGACATTGTTTTTTAGGAACCGGGGTGATTACTGATTTTTTTCCAGAGACTGGGAATGGAGTGTGAGTCCACAGGTCTCTGGAAGATGGGCTGCCATGCCGCTGTAAAAAAAAGTAAAAGCAGTGTTGGCAAATGTCTTATTTAAAATCCTACATCTACTTTCATGGGCGGATGACAGAAATCTTAGAATATTCACTTTTGAGGGACTGAAATTGAATGGCAATTTCATATTAAAGGTATCTGAACCCTGAATCGATGATCAAATTATATATCGATGAATTTGATAATTGATTAGTTGTTGATTAATCATTCAACCAAAATTTGTATTTGAATGATTTGTTTTTTGATGTTACTTAAAAAAAGGAAGCAGAAGGTTTTTTAGCAGCAGCAAGGTATATTTTGTTTAACAACGTTGACCTTTATCCAGATCACCCTGTCATAGAAAATTAGGCAGTAACATAAAAATGGGTGCTGTTATCTATGTTGGTAAAGTTTCAACTTCGGTTGCCTTGACTAGACCTTGTTTAAAAAATACTATGTGATTAATTAAAATGCATACTGTATCTTCAACCTGTCTTTGTTTCTCAAACAGTGTCAGAGGAAAAGAACTGTACTTCTGGAATCAAGCGCACTTTATCAGAGGGCTTTGACAAAGAGGGGCAGACTATAAAACGGGAGGGGAAGAGACCAAAGCTGGAACAAGGAGAGTTGGAAGCTCAGTTGGAACTCAAAATCACTGCAAAAGCTGGCAGCCATCATAAGCTTGAGCAGGTAAGCGTGCAACTCTACTTTATTTCCGAAGTGGTTGGGACACTAGGACTCCAATCACTTCATAATTGTTTTCGCTGTTGTCAATGCCATGATTTCTATAGCATCACCTTAGCTTCAAATGTAAGTATTTTTCATGACTAAATGATGTATCTCCTTTACACTCTTAGATTGTGCAGCGGATAGTGGGTGAACGGTTGAGGGACTTTGAGATGACAATTTTTGAGAAGGATTTCCAAGAGTTGAAGGGCAGAGTTGACAAGATCGACTGCGCCACAAAGCACCAAATGGCCATTAACGCTATCCAAGTAAGTTTAAGATAATGGATTTATATAAACCAACGGTTCTCAACTTTTGTCACCCTGGGACCTGCATTTCCCCGCAAAATAATAATGTAAAATATCAACACATGTTTATAGAAGTTAAGAAAAATACAGATTTTTTTTAAGGGTTTGAAAACATGTTATGTTTTACGTGTTGAAAGTGCATTTCAGAGTGCATTAAGAACATGTGTGTGCATAAAAATGAACAAAGTAAAATTATGTTAAAAAAATTCTCAGTATTTCTCACGGTACATCACTAGCATAGATAGTTGAACAAACATACATTATTTGTTGGAGATCATTTTGTGATCAATTATGTGAAATTTTATAATTCCCCACGATACAACTGATAATATCTCATGGCACACTGGTTGGGAATTTATACTATTAAAAACTCCAATTCCATTTGTGCTTGCTTTTTCTGCATCAAGACAATTACAGGAGAGGTCCTGCCAGACATTGTGTGCTGCACATGTACCCAAAAAAATGAATATGATTACTAGCACATCTTAAGATCTTCTTCCTCCTTCTCAGGCCAAGATAGCACGACTGTCAAAGAAGTTTGGGGAAGCCAATCAGGCATCCGAGAACAAAAGAAAACAGGAGGCAAGTGATAGCTTTCATACTTGCTGGAAAATTTGCATCTGTGTAAGTGAGTGTTGAGGTGTGGAAGTATTCACAGTGTGCGTTGTCTCAATTTTTGTAGGCATTTGCTGCTTCTAATGCTATGGCTGCTGCTGCTGCTGCCGCCGCCACTGCATCTGTTGCCGCCGCTGCCAGCGTCACCAAGATGTCACCCGTTGTAACCACCCCTCAAATTCAACGGTAAAGTGTCCATGTGGAGATTAAGTTCTTATTCCAGCCAACCATTTATATATAATTTTTTTTATTTTTATTTTATTTTTTACAATTAAGGTTATTGGTTTGACAATGTAGTTTTTAAAAAAATAATTCAATCAACTTTGCATCAAGGGACAAAATCCAATCCTAGATTTATTTCTTCACACTTTAAACAGTACAGCAAACTACAGTGTTTGCTTAGTGAAGAAAAAAAACTGACCCGTGTATGACCGTGACAATACCGGACTGAGCTGTTCACAGTGCGAATAGTTGACCTTGTCCCGGGTTGCTATTTGCAAACTACGGAATTAGTACACAAATGGTCAGACTTGAGAATCCTTTCATCCACCAAATCCATACCATTCCATGTCCCACGTCTTCAGTTTTTCAGGATCAGCTTAAAACGTAAAACTTGATTTCTTCTGACTGGTTTTGGACACGCATTGTCCAGGTCTGTGTTAGACCCCTGCTTGGGTTCTGGTCCTAAGTCTTGTGACGTTCTACAATATCACGCCTGAGCCTTTCGCCGGGCCGTGAGGAGTGTAGTTACAACTGCTCCTCTCCTTCCAACAGCGTGATCCGTCGGCAGGCAGTAGAGCGTCAGCCCGAGATGCCCAGACAGCAAGTGGCGCTCAGTGACGGGAAGACTCCTGCGCACTATGGCCAGAAGAAGGGAAAAGAAGAAAGGGAGCAGAGAAAAGAAAAAGAAATGCCACGGAACACTGGCATGGCAAAATATCTGGCCGAATACAATGAAGGAAAATGCATAGCGGACATTAAACTCCGCCTACTACCTGCTCACTTGGAGAAAGTTTTGTACCAGCACTCCAAAAGAAATAGGGACAATCACCGGCCTGACCATTACGCCTCTTACATATTTCGACACTTAGTCCCTTATGAAATGTACTGCAACTGGGTGGAGAAGGTCAACTATGTGGGCTTAATGGAAAAGCAGGCACTGCCCAAGAACTTAAGAAGGACTATGAGGACGTATATTGAGCGTAGATTCCCGGGCTTGCCCAGTGGCTGCTGGAGAGAGATTCATGACTTTATCAATGAAATACTGCGAGTGAAGAGGAGACCTGAATTCTTCCAAAAATTTGAGCAAAAAAATGACTTTTTATTTTAACAGCCGTGTTAAAGGAACAGAAGCTTACTGGGACAATCGTCATTGTGGCGCATATTGTTTTGTCATTGCACTACAGTAGATTCTCAACACTGTACGTAAAAAAACATTTCATTTTAAAAAGGATTTAGAAATCCTTGGTGATTCACATATACTGTTTGTGGAACTGTCGGCATACTTGAAAAGACAAAACTGACATGCCGACTAATAGTGACAATTAAGGTATTTGCTTTAGTTTTTAAAATGAAGCTGTTGAATCGTTATTCAAAAATGGCTTAATAAAGACCAGTAAAATGAACCTCAATGTGGTCAGTTGTTCCTGATGTGGGCGGTTCGGTCTCCTTGAGACCTCTCAACTCAAAGCAGAAATTCTCTCTAAACAGGCCAGTCCGGACACCCATCGAGGTGAAGCAGATCCCAACAGCAGCTGTTACTTTACCTCACACTGCTGGTGAGTTGCACCGTCACTCTTCTTTCACTGCAACAAGAAGAAGACAGTGAATCATTGTTAATGAAGTTACGCAAAGAACAAAAGCCCTTTGAATAATAACGTACTTGCGGCTTCTGCTCAATAAATTAGGATATTAAGTACATTTGTTTCAGTAGTGCAATTCAAAAAGTCAATATTATATATAAATATTATACAGTTTAATCAAATATGAAATTTTTTACAAATCAGATTAATCATATCTTAGAATTTTGATTAATCGCTTAATTAAAAAGACTTTTTATCAACATTTTTTGCCTGCCCAATTTAAAGAGCACCTGTTATGTGTTAATTCTTTCAACATTTAATGTTATCAGGACGTCTTTGACATTGTTTGATCCACTGCACACGCTCATCCGCCTCTTTTTCTAATCAGTTAATACAAATACAAATACAAAAAATATATATATTCTGAATGTCATACGCGAACATTTATTCAATGCCTAACTTTAATGCATGTAGTTATGTTTATTGCTTAAACACAACCTTTGCTACCTTTAACGTCACCATCGGCTGTCAGCTAAAGGATCATCCGCGGTCGAATTTAATAGTGTGATTAATCTGCGTTAATACATGATTAATGCAATAACTTTTGGTGATTAATTAGTTAATGGATTAACTTTGACAGATAATTTTTTAAAATCGTAATTAATCAGATGAATTCAATAGTTAACTCATGATTAATCGCAAATTTTGTATCTGTTCTAAATGTACAATAGAATGTTTTTTATACTCTTGCTAACATAAAAGTAACAAAAAATTAACTAATAGAAATACGACTGCATCATTTAGTCACTGATACAGTCATTTCATAATTCATAATTAAAACTAAAAGTTATGAACTGTACTTTAAAAAACGAGTGTGATATTGATTTGTGTTGAGGTCATATTTCTGCCACTAGATGGCATAATTGCATTTGAAAGACATTGGTGACAGCTTAGTGCATTGTTCTTGTCATATTAAGACATGAACATAAACATAAAGTAACTTGTGAAATTCTGCACATTTTTAAAATTGTAAAATACAACTTGACCCCAGTCTCCACAAATATATGCGTTATTATTAAATTTATTACTGCTAAATTTTGACGTGGACGTGTTTGCGGCATATATGAACACAGTTCATTGGCAGTCGCTGTAATGGTTTGATTGTCTTCTATTTTTCAGCAAAATCCGGCCCACTTGTTCCAACCCCTGTCTCCACCGCGACAGCCATAGTTTCACAGGCCCCCATCATTAAACTGATCACCTCTTCCTCCAATGCTGTCTCCACCCTGGCTACTGGCATCACCACTCAGAGTCCTACAGGCACGTTGTTGCTGAAAACGGCGCCCACGGGTGGTATGATGGCTGGACAGCCACTCATCATACAACTGCCTGTATCGATGACCAATGGTCAGGCAGGAACGCTGGTCAACTTCCCCGTGTCCTCTTTGCCCACGGCGGGCGGCCTCAATAAGCCCAAAACCACTGCTTCCACTACTACGTTCATCATCAAGCCCGCTCCTGTCACTACCACTGCTGCAGGTTCTATTCACACCCCTATCACTGTGCCAGCACTCCAGGCTGCCTCTAGCCAGATGTCTCCGGGTCAGCTCTCACTTACCCGAGCCGTATACCAAGGCGGTGCTGGGGGGATAACTACACCCAATGCCGGAGTTTCTGTGACCCCGGCCAGGACCCTGATTTCGTCTGTGTCTGTCGCTGGAGCCATGTCTACCGCAACCTCATCTGTAACATCTGGTCCAGCAGCAACAGGTTCAGCAGCTCCAGGACCTCCACAAGGGACATCTTTGACAACTAAAACAGGTGCAGTACTTGGATTTAATATTATTTCTATCTTCATTTTTATACTTTTTGTTGGTGGTCGTTGATGCACTTTCAAAAACATGAATACAAAAAGAGAACACTCAAAAGGAGCTGTTGTAAGGCCACATCTCACACTCAGGTTCTCACATGCAGACTACACTAACCGACTTAGGCCAACCTGACTCCAACTCCTGTTGTCACTCATACAAAGCCGAACATCAAACACACAAATACAATATGTACAGTAATTACATTTTATAAAACTAATTTATCATATCTGTTATTAATTTTCGGATTACATTTTAATGCAATACAGTACTTTTTTTTTATTTTAATGAAAAACAAGAAATTCCGTTTTTTTTTTTTGTGGTAGTATAGAACAGAATAATGGCATTTCAATTCATTTCAATGGGGAAAATTAGTTAGATATGCAAGTAGATTGGGTTATGATGAGCTTGGTGCTGGAAATAATTGCTATAAACTACTCAGAGGTCAAGGAACCACTATGTGTATTTATTGGCTAATAAGAACACTGACCCTCAGAGTGTTCTTTTGAGCAGGTAACATGTTTGCATTGCGTATTCGTAATAATTCGTGAGGTCCCAAAATGTGCAAAAATTGTACATCTTTTTCTTTAATTATTATTTTTTTAAAATCACAATTAAATTCAAAATAAATTGTTTTCATTTTTATTGGGGCTCACTATGCCGTGGCACATTAATGTCCTGTGAGAAATGATCAGGTCTGAAAATTATGTATTTACTACAAATAATAATTTTTTTTTTTGTTCATCTATCCATGTCCGTGACGGGCAGAACAAGTAACTGCTCTTCTACTCAATGGGCAGAACTGATGGAGCCTGCTCAGATGTGTGGCAAAACGTCTTCCAAGACAAACTAAAACAGCCCAGATGCAATCAATTCAATGCCCCGAGAATACAATGACCTGGATGAATGAGAATATTCACAGGCATATAGCAGAAGGTACAATTAATTTGTTTTCACTTGTTGCCATCCGTGCAACAATAGCTTTCTGCTTACTACTACTTAACAGGCCCAGATTTCACACAAAGTAACTTTTTATGTTTGGTGGTGTGCGTGAGATTTTTTTTCTATTGCAAAAATGTGCCACGGCTCAATACAGGTTGCGCAACACTGTTATACTGTACAGTACATAGTGATCCACCATCCGTTTATGGTTGGTAACATATTTCTTAAGATTTTTTTCGTTCTGTCTTTGTAGACAACCAAGCCACAGCAATCACTGCAGCCAAAGCCGCTCCTCCAGTAGCACGTCCCAAAGGCGCTGTCATTGATCTTACTGAGGATGATGATGATGTGGTGCAGGGTAAGAGTTATAGGGCGTCTATGAAGTTATTTTCTACACAGGAAATTTGTATCTAACGATGTATTTTCTGCTTACCAGTGACAGCAGTGAAGGCTGCTACAGTTTCAAGTCCCTCGCTGACCCAACGTCCACAACCAGTCAGCGTTCCAAACAGTAAGTACTTCACTTTACACTCCTTCCACTTTTCTTTAGGATTCCCATACCTGATATTTTGATAATTAGGCAAAGAGCATACCTTTCTCATTAGACAAGCCCAAAACTGTGAGTCAAGGCGACTTGGGTCAGTCAAGTGCCATCCATCCATTTTTTTATTTTGCTTTTCCTCTTTAGGGTCACTGGTGAGTGGCTAACAGCTTTAACAAACTACAATTCACACCTATGGACAATTTAGACTAGAGTCTTCACTAAATCTAACATGTATCTTTTGAAATGTGGAAGGAAGTCACAATACCCAGAGAAAACCCACACAAGTACGGGGACAACATGCAATCTCCAAACAAGAAGCCGGGATTCGAACACAGAACCTTAGAACCTTGTTAATGCTTAATGATACTAATACAAACTGCACCTTAATGGGAATATTAAAAAGATTGACATGAATACTGTTCACATATAATTTATGTTCCGTAAATTGCTTTTGACTTCAAGACTTTGCCAATGCTAATATTGTTATAGCACCTCCTGCTGCTTTGGTATGTGTATGACAGCTTGCAGATCGATTTTATGTACTAACATCATTGGTGTGAACAATGATTATTTGTTTGATTATTTTAAATAAACATAAGAAATAACTATGCCCGATTGTCTCACGTGTTCTCTCTCCTCAGGCTCAGGGGCCAGATCTTCCCCACAAAGCAGCCAGAACACATCCAGCAGTAATCCGTCAGTGCAAAACCGCCCCCAACTGGTGAGAATTCAGAATTATATTATTTCGTGTTTTCTACAGTTACATCCTTAACCTGTTGAGTTTTACGTATTCATTTTTAAAACGTCAATGTCGCTGTAGATCTTCACATTTTTGGGGAAAAATAAAGTTGACTGTGAGATGCATACACACTTTTTACATGTACATTATTATCTCTATCTGGCATTAATACACTTGCACGTATCATTTTAGTAGCAGGGCACCATTAACGAAAAAAATAAAGGTGTCAATTTTTGCTGCATGCTTTGAATGTAGAAATGTAACGCTCTCTGGTGGACAATTTTTTTTAAAGATGTTTTTTTAAGCCAGTAGTCAAAATAAACAGTACATTAAAATCAGTGATGGTAGATTATAACTTGTTACCATGTGGCCAAGCATCGCTACATTTGGACCCTGCCATGGACATCACGGGCTGGTCCTTTAGGCAGGGCGCTTTACAATATGTTAATTTTCAGGCACTATCAGCCCCAAGCATTTAGAACAGATATAAAATGTGTGATTAATTGTGAGTTAACTATGGTAATCATGCGATTAATCATGATTAAAAATGGCAATCGACTGATAGCCCTCATATATAAACACTATATGCATATATGTTTGTTGTCATTGTTGTGTATACGTGTGTGTATATGCAGTAGGACGTTGTCATTAAATTTGTTGCATTAAAAACAGCATCACAAAGCATTCAATTTGAGTACAATCAATCAAGGCAGTTTTGTTCACCACATACATAACAATTCTGTTCCTCCACTTCAAGACCAAGTGGCTTGTCAAATGTCCTTATGTAAGACTTTTCTGTCTTATAGGATTCTTCAGTGAAACCCCGTACTTTAACTACTACTACGCCAGCCCGGAGCTCCAGCATAACACTACCCGCACTCCCCCTCGCACCCAACCCCACGACCCTACCAGCAGAAGCTCAGCGGACCTCGCCTCCCCAACAACCTCAGCTCAAACTGGTGCAAAGTCAAAGCGGCATAGTGCTGTCCTGGTGCGTGTCCGAAACGGATCCGTCGTGCGCGGCTGTTGAAAGCTATCACCTCTATGCCTACTACCACCAAGACAGCTCGAACAGCAATCAGCAGCATTGGAAGAAGATCGGGGAAGTGAAAGCCCTGCCTCTGCCTATGGCCTGCACCCTGACCCAGTTCCAGTTTGGGTCCACATATCATTTTGCAGTTCGAGCCAAAGACATCTATGGGCGCTTTGGCCCCTTCTGCGAACCCCAGTGCACAAATGTCATCAATCCCAGCTCAAACTGAACACCCTACAAAAATAATTTGCATTTGACTGTTCGTTACTTATTTTAGGCAATGTATGTCTTAGGAGCTCCAATATTGTGCATTGTTGACATAGAATATTTGTAAATACTTCTCAGCCGAGTTCTGACTGACTTGGAAAGTTGAAGCAGCAGACGGTGTAGTTCGGTGGTTGATGTATGTTATGTTTTTTTCTTGGTTGATACGGTTGTATATAAGTGAACTACTTCTCCACCTCCTCACGGTCCATGTCAGATAATTTATGTTATTGGTTCTTGTAAGTTACCCAGGTGTTGTTTGCTTTACTGGAGACACGATGCCAGGACTGTCTTGTCAACAGAATTGCACAAAAATGTATACATGTGTGGTTAGGAATTGAATGATAACTTTTGTAAGTTTTGTCTGGTAACCAGACTTGTGACAAACACAATAAAAGGTTTTATTAAAGCTGCCGCTTACTTCGTTTTTGGTCGTTTTTAACGGCCATTATTCATAAACGTCTGTAACCAGCATTTAATTAACTTTTAAACATACTGTACTGTGGATGTAAAGATTATACACCCCTGTTCAAATGAAAGGTTTTTATGATGTAAAAAAAGTTTGGAAAAAAATTGTGCTATTTACTTAAAGCATAACTCAACACTTAATCAACTTTTTTTTTTGCTGACAAACTGTCTAAATCGGTGTCTATGAATGCTGTCTACATGTCCTGGTCATTATCTTTACATTTTAGTACATGTTTTTTTCAAGGTTGAATTTGGGGCAAAAAACGTTTGTTTGGTGCCATCTTAAGGTTAAACACTGAGCTAAACACAATTTGGCTGTTCTCTCATTAAACGAGACGATACATATTACGTGACTTGTTCCGCATGACGTAGTCGCCCCCGCCACCCACCGGGTCATTCTCGTACACGCCTCCTTACACGGCTTCTTAGTGAGTTGCTGCTGTCAATCACAGCCAGACCACGCCCAACCCTCTTCCTATTCGCAACCCAACGGTCCTCCAGGCAACACCCCCTTTGAGCGCTGATTTCAAATCTTAGTGAGGGGTGGAGCAAGAGTCTGACTTCCTGTTGAGTAATCAATTAAAGCAGGATGACGCCAAACACACGGGTTTTGCCCAAATTCAAGATTTAAACAAACATGTACAAAAATGTAAAAATAATGACCAGGAGACCTCTTTAAAATTGTACCTTTTTCATCAAACATATGCAAACTGATACTATTTCCAGAGGTTGATGCTATTGACCATTTGCACCGACGTCACGTGACTGCCCTATGACGGACGGCGGGAGGAAATAATTATTGAATGGAAGTGGAAGTGACCCGGAGCGACTTAGTGACTGTTATTTTACAATTTTAAAAGTTATTATTGCCCATGGAATCTATTACTTCTTACTACAGCCCTTTACCTTCTTTTGCCTGCTATTTTTACCAAGTTAATCAAATCGCCGACTTTGCCGGAATTCATAGAGCACGACTTATATCATTATGTAGTCAATGCCGTCTCTTCTCCTTACACCGGGGCTGATTCAAAAGCTTGTCGCTGGCTGAGTCTCTGGGACGAGATGCTACGCTCACACCGGGGGGGCAATATACCTCGTAATGCAAAGGTAAAACTTGTTTATCATGCTAACTGATTTATTTTTACACAGTCCGTTCTATATTGAAACGCTGTGATGATGTTATGTTACTATGTTTACTAGCATGAAACAAATGTGCAAGCTAGTAGTTTCATGAATATGACTCCGGATCCAGAGTGAAAAACTCCAAGCACAAAGACAAAATCCCCCTTTATTAAACAGGCAAATGCACTTTATAGTTGTGAAGAAGGTGCATTTTAAAACTAAGCTGTGTGTTCGTGTAGTTGGAGTGGATGCTAACTATCTGGCTCGTTTATGTGATTTGAAACATGCAATTTGACACCTCTGTTACAATCTTTGTTAGAGTGCAAGTTTATAAGTAAAATGTTTGAACATTTATCTACTAACCTCGCAAAAAAATATCGCTGCAAATCCGTGAATACTTTGTGGGCTCCTTTCTATTGTTGCTGCTATCAATCGACGTCGTTCGTCTTCATTAGTAAGTATGTGATAAAAAGCGAAATTTGGTTAACTCATTTGTCTGTCTGTACAACCGACCGCACAGCAAGATATGACCATTTTATAAGATAAAGGATTTTACGCTGTAAGAGATTCAATGGTTACAATACAGGCAAGTGGCTCTTTTGCCGTCCAGCGTCCCGTAGGGGGCGTTCCCATGAGGGCTGTGACATCACGTGCAAAAGGCAATAGCATTGCAAGTGGTACCAATTTAAAGCTGATAACTTTTTTCTTGCAAATGGTAGTGAACACCTATGTAGATTGTAACTAATTTTAATACACAAACATACATATTTTTATGCTCGGAAAGGATGACATTGTAGGATACTTAAAACTTGATCTAAAAAATGTTACTCTTAATGCACATATATCACATATCACTAATTATGTTGTATCTCTTCACTTCAGACGATCAGTTAAGATTGATCTGTTGAAATTTGTGAAATGCTGAAATCATGGCATCTGGAAGGCAACTACGCTGGAAGACAACTACACAGCTAAATTGTGTTTATCTCAGTGTTAAACCTTAAGATGGCACCAAACAAACGCTTTTTGCCCCAAATTTAAGCTTGAAAAAAAAACATATACTAAAACGTAAAGATAATGACCAGGACATGTAGACAGCAGTTTATCAGCAAAAAAAAAGTTGATTAAGTGTTTAGTTATACTTTAAGGAAGTTTTGGTATAGACTGTACTTGTCACGGTAGTTTTAATGCAACATACTTTTTTTACCTATACTTGAGTATTTTTGTTAGAAGAAACTAGCTATATTCTGCTCACTACTTCTATTTGTATTAATCTATTATTGCTTGGCAATCCACGTTTTGGTTTGTCCTCTGGACTTCCTTCGTGGGGCGCTGTCACATGATCTGCTTCACCAATCAAGTGGAACTACAGGTGACGGTCTCTCCATTTGACCAATCAAACGTAACCAGACAATCACGTGACCTCGCACAAAGTGTCCTCGGCTCCCCAGCAGCAAAGTAGATGTTTTTAGCGGTAAAATTTTCACGAGAGCTGATAAAAACAGGAAAGAACGGCGATGTAATCTCTGCCTGGTGAGCTTGTGGTGCTGTTTAATGAGAGATTAGGAAAAAAAACAAAGTTATTTTCCTTAATTTGTGTTATTTTATAGCTGAAGATAAAATTAATGAAGTTACTATGCTATTGTTGGACATTCACATTTTACATTTTCGTATTGACAATTTTGAGTTTACGTCACAAGTCAAAATGGCGGCCAACTCCGTTCATTGAAAAGTACAGGACTTTGAATCGTTGTAATTTTATTTGTGAGGATTATTTTAATTTCAAAATGTGATGAAATGTCGTTTGACCACTATAACAACATGTCTGGTTTGTGTGCTAGTCACATGCAAAAGCAATACAATACACCGTTTGTTTACACAGTGTAAAGGAAGCATTTGCATTGTAAAAAATATCAGAAATGCCTGGATGTCTGGAATTGTTAATAACTGGTGTCCATTATTTGGAGCATGCTTTGATTAAAAATATATATTTATATATATCAAAAGTTATTCACCACCAGTTACTCAGTAGCCTACAACTACTACTTGCCAACAGAGGGAGCCATTGCTCTCACTATGCAAGACTTGTCTTCCCAATTGTTGCAGCATCCCTTTTGGAGCGTCTCATTGAGCATCCTATGAGGGACCCCACCTCAACAGAGCTCTCGCTCTCCTCATCGCTTTCTCTCTCACTTTGGAGGAGAGCAAGTGAGCACACTTTGAGTTGAGCGTTGCGCCTCACACCAACCAGTGGTGCTCTCGCCGCCACACTTTTGCGAGTGCCATGTCCAACATCTGCGCATGCAAAGGCTTTGCGCTTATCCACAGGGAAGCTTGCGTCTTTCTTTGAGGAGGAAAGCAAGAGAAGACACCCCGAGACAGTGAGGGTGGGGGGGGTTCAAACTGAAAGCCCCCCACTCTTTGCCTCACTAAAAAGAGCAAACACGGAAGGCTTTGGAGTATTCCATTTTTTCTTTCGTTTTATATTTTTCCTCTTCCTCATCGCGGTGCTGGGAGGTGCTTCTTCTTTTCACATAGTCTCTCTGTCCGTTATCTGCCTCTTCATCTATTTCTCCATCTACCTGGTGTACAATTTTCTCTATTTATGACAGACTAAAGTGGACTTATCTTGCCGTCACCATCGTTTCTTTTCCTCTTTGTCACTCTCTTGTCTTTCCATCTCTTTCTGTGTATCTCATCTTTTACCAATTTGGATCAATTATACTATGAGAACAAATCTACATGAATGACTTTCCCCCTTTTTTCCCCTTCTTTTTTTGGTCCCCCTCCACACCCATTTACTTTGCACCACACTCTTGCGGGATTCTTAGATGTTACTCTAGGTAGGTTAACTATCGTTTAGTGTCTGTCTATCTGTCTGTCTGTGTGTATTTGTGTGTGCTTTATGTATGCATAAAACACACACCAATTAATATCACGCACATGCACTCAACCACGGTTGCCCAATCTCAAGGTCGGGGTACAAAATGGGTCGCGAGTGAATTTTTAATCGGGGCGACAGTTGACAGAGTAAAGCTACTTTTCTTGGTTGATTCACATATGTTGTAATAAATTCAGTCTGTTGGGTTTTATTAATGTTATGGTATCGTTGTTTAGAAGTTTGGATAGTGGGGAAAAACATTTTTAATTTGTTTTTTTGTGGTGAAAAAGTTTGAGAAACAAACTATGTTCACATACCGCCTTCCTTTTCTGTATTATATGCACGTCTTTTTGACTTGCCTAAATATACCAATACATATTGTTGTCAACAAAAAGTTTTGCCTTTGTTGGAATCTCTTTCAATACAATTTTGGCTAGTAGGTAAATTACATTGCTCATAAAATTGAGTCAACATGCTTTGAGCTATCTATTCAGACTTTTGCCATTAATTCCAAATGCCATATTTATTCCTCCTTTACCTTCCCATACATTTACAAGCTCACCCTTTATAACTATCCAAATATTTGAATCAGTGAATTAACTATGTTTTTATTATTTTATCTATAGCCTCATAATCTTCCATCTACTTCCCCTTTTAGTGTTCAATAGGCAGAGAGACAGACTGATAGACAGATGATAATAGACATGTCTCCATAACAGACATGACTAAACGACCTCAACGCCGCCACTCTGTCGCCCTCTTTTTTGTTTTTATTGCTCTTACACCTTTTTCTGGGCGCTTTTCAACTCAAGGTGAAACATTGTCACCTTTTTGTGTATAGGATGCCCTCATGAAGGCAAAATGGGCTGCTCCTTTTTGCGTTGCCTTTGCTTTTGTGTCTCATCTGCGCTGCCCTGTAAAGCATCTCTACTGTGCTCTGTACATTATGTGTGGCAGAAAAGCGATAATTAGGTGAGTAGAGCCTATAGCACAAGTGAGCATGAGCAGTAGGTGTGTGCACATAGGACTGAACTGCATGGAAATGTATTGTGCATGAACTTTCCTCAGCCAGCAGCTCCCCTCTTGCTATTTAAACCTTTTTTCACCCCCGCTGTGACTAATTGGTTGTTTCCAGGGCCCAGCTTTTAATCTTTATCCGTCTCCTATCTATATGTACGCGTGCTGTTGCATCTACGTGAATTATATGCAGCAGTAGCAGTACATCACCTGATGAGGATTTGAGTGAAAAAAGGAAATCCTCACTCCTTGACCTTTTCTAATTGGTCAAAAAGTGCTTAAATGTGTCCAAGTGGCTCTGTAGGCTTACATAAGTTGACTCAGTCTTTGAAGTGTGGCACATAATGCAGGTGCATGTAATCACGATTATGCAATTAGGTTTGTCTGTGTTTTCTCGTCATGGTGCATTTTGAAAGGAAAGTTGTATTATTGCTAGTGCTACAGTAATTGCAATCTGAACTCTGGACATCCACTGTATAATAAAATAAAATAAAACTACCCATGCTTAGATGATATCTGAGGTCCAAAAAGTGTAGTAATTAAATTGTGTAATGTGTCAAATTAAGTGTGCATGTAATTGATTTCATATTGAACAGTGGGACACTTTCTGACACCATACAAGTTCCATTTCTGGTTCTTTTGGTTATCATCACACTTTCCCACCTCGTCAACGATGTTAAACTTCTGTGGTAGCCCCCCCCCCCCCCAAAAAAAAAATCCAAAGAAAAACAAACGCACACTTGCAGCCTTTAATGCTCTCTGAGCTGAAGTCTCACATAATATGTTTGATGGTTTCAACTTCAAGCTTTGTTTGACATATTTAAAAACAAGATTACATTTAGAGCAAATTTAGTGACGAATGAGGAAAATGATATTTTTTAAAGCAACACTATGGAACTTTCAGTTTGCGTTGATTATAGCGCCGTCACATGGGCAAAAGCGGTAATGTTATGCCAGAAGGAAGACCATATTTCCCACAAGGACATTGCCTCGTTTTTTTAATTTTTTTTTTTATAGCTCACACCAGCGAGTGATAGTCGGGCCAATGTTGGTCTTCGACTGTCCTATTATCCGGGTTGCTTGTCTTGTTCTTTTTTTCTATTTTATCTCCTCAGGAAAAAATTTCAGTTGATTTGCAGCTCATTCAAATTGACTTCCATCTTTGTAACGAATGGGGAAAGGGGGAGGTGACGTATGCCATAAAACAGTCAGCACATTTGTAGTTTTTTGTGTGGTCGTATTTTTACCATCCTCCACAAATTTGTGTAGTGCTTGGAAAAATTATACCGACCCCCTCAGGCCATGACAAAGCTACCATTCAACTAGTTTTAAGTCAATGTTTTGTTGAAAATATTTTATTAAGGTTGAAAAGTTCCCAAGTGCTACTTTAAAGCAGACATAAGATCATGTTAAAAGTTTTCTCACGGTGTGGTGCATTGAAAATACGATCATTTAAGGAAAAAACTTTGCCAAACTCATCTTGCTTAAACCACACTGAATGCTGTTAAAAGTTTCAAATAGATTTAAAGGGTGCAATTCTGTGCCCAAACTGTGTGAATGATTTAGACGAGTGGTGAGGAGATGCTACGCTGCTAGCGCACGGCTGTTTAAATATAAAGTCTTAAAAGGACACGACCACCTCTTGGGTGTGAGTCTAATGAAGGATTTATGTTCAAAAGAGGAGTCATTAGGAGTGTGTGTGCATTGTTAACATCCCTGATTGGATGCAGCAACAACAGCAACAACAAGCAGTACTTAGATTTTACATCCAGTAAGGATTAGAAGATATTGCAATTATCTGCATATACACACAAATAAGTTGAACAGTTGGACATCGGTATTCAAAAGTTTAGGGAATGTCAAATAAAGTTCAGCTGTAAAGGTTATATAGTGCATTATATTTTCGTGAGGACAGTATACAAACAGTACATCTTCATCAACTGAAATGTAAGATGTGATGGAACGTGGTCAGTTTGTCTACTGATAGTCTGTTTCAATTTTACAATGGGTTGTTTTGAATATGAACGAATAAAAATAAATCATTTGTCCCGGAGTCAAACTGTTCCTGTTAAACCTTTAACAGTTCCTTTAAAATTCTTAACTGTCATGCAATTATAAAATGAGTCTGAGTACTGCTAACAATAAATAAAGAACAGCGAAACACCAACCCGTGATTCGTACCTCAATCTTTTGAAGTTTAATCTTGACTCTTGCCTTCCTGTGCGTATTTGCATGTTCCCCCCGTGCTTTGTGAGACATTTTGTCCTGAAAACTGATCCAATTGAATGACGTCCGGGTCGTTTGACTTTTGAGGTTCCACTGTTTATGTGCATTAGAGTAACTTTCAAAATAGAATTTCCGTGAAACTCATGTTATAGATTTATTACGCACAGTGAAAATTCACTTTTGAAAACTACAATTCACTTATTTCAAGAAATGTGAACACTGTGCTGCAAAATTGTAATTAGGTAGGAATTTGCCTTCTAAAAAGTAGGTATGAGTTCGAAGAATCGAATAATCGAGATTGAATCGATTTTCCTCTTCGAGCCTAATATTGATTCCTAAAACCATTACTCCTTTATTTTAATACCTCTTTTTCCCATAAATTTATAAGAAAATAAAATTTTAAACCCTGAGGTGTTTTATTTTTTAATATTTTACTGTTTCCTGTTCACATTAATTATTATTTTTTCTTACATTTATAAAATAATTACTTATTATCATTGTACTTTAAGACATTTCAGAATATTTTTAATTTATATGTACAATTATTGAATTAGAATTATGAAAATATTTTTCCTCTCATCCTTGCTGATGCCAATGTTTGTGCAACACTTGAGTGATTATAACACTTGACTTGATGTTCCAAAATTAATCGATATCAGATTGAAGTGAAGTGAGTCGAATCGAATTGAATATAAAATAAAATAATAAAAATCGAAATCGAATCAAACTGAACTCTCGTGAATCAAAATCGAATCGATTGAGGAAATTAAAATCGATACCCAGCCCTACTAAAAAGTATTCTCCAATGTGTTTAATGAATCTATATCACGTGTTTCACTATTTAAAATGAACAACTGGGGAAAAAAAAATACAATATTGTAATTTGAGATGCATCTCTATATCATATGACAGTTTGCGTACACGCAACACAAAAGTAGTTAGTGTTTCTTGTCCTCAAACAGAACCGCAAAACTGCACACAAAAAAAGAAGCTCCAGCATGTTGACATTGATTAGTCAAGTGTATGCAAAGTGATGCTCATCCTTCCACAAACAAATCATTTTGTGACTCTTTTTCTCCTTCTCTCATTCAGACTGAAGAAGACGAGCGCAAACGTTGAGCCGATAAAGCGATAAACACGGCTGGCTAGAAACCGAAGTCAACAAGTGCATAAAAAGTCCACGAGGAAAAGAGCAGGAGGAAAGAAGAGGAGTATATATAAATACATACGGTACACTGCTTCTCATCACCTTCTCATCTCCACGGCAACCGTGTTTCGCACAGACTTCTGGGAGGAGACCTGGCTGAGCTGTCGCCAGCGTTGGTGCAAGCGAGAGGAAGGAAAAAAAATGCCAATGAAGCAACATCCCTTCATGATGTTCCATCACCCTCGGCCCGCATCTTTTACTTTCTTGTAATTCACATCTTGTGGTGGGCAAGTTGAAATTCCCACACGCTTGGGGTTGACATTATTTCCGTTACCATTCCAAAGCTTTACAAAACTCGTAATTGAGTTTACAAAGCCCCTACAACCTCACACTTGGCACCCCCCAATTCCTCTGCACTGCCCAGCGCCCACCCCTTCAGGCTTCCTGTGTGCGACTTCCTGTGCCCACCTACCCTTCATCCGAGGCTATGAGAGGAGGAGTCGAATCCCAGCTCACTCCATCATGCCAATTGTGAAGAGCAGTGAGGAGATCCGGGCTGGCAATGTTCAAGGTAGGCCAGCGAGCTGAGTAATTGCACAAAACTTTGCCCAAAAAGTGCTGGGCCATGTATTTGGTTTCTGGGTCTTTAATAAAACAATTTAAATAAAATTCATCATACGCACACAGTAAATTCTGTAGAGTACATTTGACTCTTTTTAGAGTCAATTTGACTCTATTTAGAGTGGGAGCAGATAGACTCAGTTTTCAGAGTACTATTTACACTTGGAAGAGAGTAAAATCAAGAATTGCCCCAAAATAAACAAAAGTCACTCAAGGGTTGAGGAACATACTCACGACCTTCAGTTTGGAAGATTGCCGCACTGCCAACTGAGCTATGCCCCTCCTACCGTTTGCTTATCTCCATGAATAGACCAAAAACATATTGGAGTTTCGAAGATTCCAGCTGACACGAGCGATATGCTAACACACAAGCAGGAGCTGCGAGCAGATCGACTGTCTCCCAAACTGAAGTTCATCAGTTCGTTCCTCAACCATTGAGTGACTTTTATTTATTTTTTAGTCAATACTTGATTTTACTCTCTTCCAAGTGTAAAATATTACTCTAAAACTCTGTCTATTTGGTACCACTCTAAACAGAGTCAAATTTACTCTACAAAATTTACTGTGCACCAGAAATGCCACTTATTAAATGTATTTTGAGTTCAGATCTCCACTGATGCGTTTTGCGAGTGTTTAGGCCAGTGGGGGGGAAAAAAAGGACGAGCATGCACTGACTGACCACTGGAGAATGACATTGCCATGTACAGTAGTGGAAAGGTTGTGGAAATTATCTTTAAATTACGAAAGCGGAAAACGTATTATGTTGTTCATTCCTGGGCATCATTAAAAGCCTATCTATCTATCTATCTATCTATCTATCTATCTATCTATCTATCTATCTATCTATCTATCTATCTATCTATCTATCTATCTATCTATCTATCTATCTATCTATCTATCTATCTATCTATCTATCTATCTATCTATCACCAATGCATTTCAATGGGTGTGAATTGTACATGGATTTGTGCTACTTGTTCCCTATGTTGGGGTCGACGGTAAATACAGAGGTGCCTTGAGTTACAAGGGAATCGACTTGTTGAGTTTTTCGAGATATGTTCCGCCTTGGACATTTTTTTCTGCTTTGGACTTAGAATCAAAACAGATATCAGTGCTACTGTATGTGGTGGCTCTGATCTAACTCACTTCGCAACAAGTAGCAGTTTGGCCGATTGAACGAGTGAACAATAAAAATAAAAAAAGAGGCGTTATGCTGTTTTTTTGCCATTCACAGTTGAAGTTTACAGCCAAACCTAACATGAAACAAATATAATTACATATTGTGTATTTGAAACAACCATGAATCTTCGCCGTTTAGTACTTAGCTCAATGCTAATGCTAGCACATAATGCAAAATGCCATACACGCGCAAATGAATAGCATTCAAGGATTTCCCAATAAAGGCCCTACACAGTAGATGCTTCCTTCACACAAAAAAAGCCTGCTACTCTATTTAGGGAGTCATTACACTTTGACAATCGCTACATAGCACAATGCAATAATAATAATGTGTCTTTTTGAAGAACTTAGTGACACATTTAGATTCAGCTAAAAAATGACAGCCTCCCTTGACATATTCAAGTCTTGCCATTTCCATCTTTTCCGAGTAAGCCCATTACTGAAGTAAATGATAACAAGGTTATGACTTCAATAAGCACACAGCTTCACACGGGGAAAACGGGTCTAGACAAATGTACAAAGGTAGCAAGCGGGATGGTACGAGACACTAAACTTCTTTTTGTTCGTAGAGACTCAGAAGAACGAAAGAAACATAAAGTGGCAGCGGCATGTCAAGATAATGTTAAGAATTGTCCGCAATGATACACAAGGCATACAAACACTAAAGACAAAAGGCAAAGTCACAGATACGACATCCAAAAGACTAAAAAATTAGCACTACAGAGATGCCTGACCCACGTTTTCTGTTTTGTTCTTTAGACAGAAATTGACATGATTTCGGAATTAATTGTGATTTACAGTACACGTGCGTCACAATAATTACAATATAGTAGAAAATTTCATTTATTTCACTAGTTTAATACAAAAACGGAATCTCAAATAGTATGCAGATTTCACTGAACACATGAGAAAATAGTCCAATTTCTGCCTAATTTCAATATTAAAAACGATTTTCATTGTTTCTTATAAAATGTTATTTATTTATTTATTTACTTATGACAGGGTGACTTAATGGACATATTTTTTGTTAAGGTATAATTAACAAAATTAGAGGGAAATAAATCTTTAAATTGTTATAAATATGAACATGATACCCTGCCAATAGAACACTTCTTTTTTTTTTTGCCAACTGTTAAGGATTCATTAAAAGTGTGGTTCATTACATTTCAAACAAAATCCAACTTAATTCCTGCTATATTTGGTGAACATTAATGGGCAAACCACGTAACCTTCACAGCCTCTTTAACTTGTGTGTGAAATGGAAAACATGTCAAATCCCATCTTTATGCGCATCCTCTGCTAGGGGAATGGCTCCGGGATTTCTCTTTGGCTGTCTGCATTGTGCGGATTACATCCTTTGCCCATCTTTTTTTTTTGTCTCTTACCCCCTCAGCTTTGAGCGAAAATTGACTGGCAAATCCAAACGGCGCTTTTCCCACATGTGCATTCACCGCAATGTGATGAAGCATCTCATTATGATCCATGAGCATGACTCACAGCAGGTGTGGGACACGATGGCCCTCCCGCAACAAAACACGACAGCTTCAACACTGATCTACTATCATGATAAGTACCGGTGCTATCATCAACGCAAAGGAAAACAACACAATTGAGAGCGTACAGAATGCTTGGATGCAGCTTCTGAACTGAAGAGGGACGTTTGAAGAATGGTAGTTATTACAAAAACGGCCAGCAGGTGGCAGAAGAGTATAAGAGCTCAACCGGGGCCATGTTGCAACAAGCTGTTTTCCCCACTGTTTTAAATAGATTTGTGAATAATGATGAAACTTCGCTATATTCTTATGCTAATTGCTGCAAAACGGGAATAGAAATATACTTTCATTTCCTGATGAAAGAAGAGACTCTAATCTTTCTTTTGGTAGGTACCATGTTTTTATAGCAACAGAACAGAATATTCTGTGGGCCTTGCAAAATCAGTCAAAATCCAGTGAAATAGCCGGGAGCGAAGGGGGTTGTTTCAGTGAAAATGGCTGGGAGTGAATGAGTTTTTGACAATGCATTTCTTCCGGTTGACCTCAGTGCTGCCAAACATGCTGTGGTATAACGTGGTACTACACTGAAGGCACACAACTCTAAATTAAACCTGCTGGTAAACTAAAAAAAACAACAACAAAAAACAATAAAAATAGTCCTTAAAAAAATCTGCAATACAGCAGTTATATATAGCTGGGGAATACTATACATATCAATATTGATACTTTGTATGACTCCCTATCGCGGCCTGACACTCCAGCGTACTGACTGTGAACACCGTTCACAGTACCGTTTGGAGGACAAGCACCCCGTTGAAAGATGTGTGAACAGGATGCCAACAGCTTTGTGCACAGGCGTCGCTCTCACTCTGCGAGTGTGAGCAACAAGGAGGCCGTGACATTGCCGAATCGTGATGTTGCATGTTTTTGGTTTGTGTATTGAAGGGATTACGGGAGCCGAGCACCGACTCACTTGTGATGCGGGCAGCAGGCGCGTCCCCCCTGCTCGAGTGTGCGGACTGTGTGCAGAGTGGCAGCAGTTGAGGTGGAGCACGCGCGGCAGGAGAGCGAGCGGCAACAAGATGTTGGCCGCGCACGGCCCGATGAGTCACTTTTGGATACGAGCTGCCACGCGTGAGCAGCTTTACAAATGTTGATTGAGTCGTGGAAGGATTACAGGTGCTGAGCAGCCTGGTGTTTGCTGTTGACTCAGAGACGACTATAGGGGAGGGGGAGAAGAGAGGAGGGCATGTGCAAAGTGGTGACAGAGTGACTCAGGGATAACTCCGAGCTGCATTTTTTCCCTTAAATTTATATTTTTGTTAGTTAACCACATTATTCCAGTTATTAATTTAGACTGCAGTCTAAAATGATAATTAATTACAGCCTCTAAAAATAGAACAACGAATGCCCCAATTTCTTGGATTTTGGACTTTACCCACAAGGCCACGTCACTTAAAGGCACACATCTGTCACGCAAATGCTACAGTTCACACAGCACAGTAATAACCGTTTTTAACTCATTCACTGCCATTGACAGCTATACTTTAAAAAAAAAAAATTTGAACTATTTCTATTAGTTTAACTTTTTTTTTTGTTTTTTTTGTTAACAAGAGTATGAAAACCTAGATTTTTTTTGTACATTTAGAACAGATATAACATTTGTAATTAATCGTGAGTTAACTAGTGAAATCATGCGGTTAATTGATGCCCCTAATTTTTAATAATCTTTTCTTTTAAACAAAAAAAACATTTATTTTTAATCTTTTTTTTTTTTTTTTAAAGAAAAGATTATAAAAAATTATTGGCGCCAGGCGATTACAATTTTTAAACGTAATTAATCGCATGACTTCACTAGTTAACTCACGATTAATCACCAAATTTATATCTCCAATACAATAAAAAAAAATCTAGGTTTTCATACTCTTGTTAACAAGAGTGGGAAATTTTTTTAAACTAATAGAAATAGTTCAATTGAATTTTTGACGTCTATAGCCATCAATGGCAGTGAATGAGTTAAAGGGGAAGTCAACCCCCAAAAATGTTTTTGTCAATGAATATATATAAATATGTTACTCTGTTTAATATTGTGCTAGTGGAATATGAAATAATTATGACCTCACTAGTCTAAACGTGACATTCTGATTAATATTATATTTGTGGAATGTGAGTTTTGAAGCAAAATGCAGTCCTTTTTATTCATCTCAGTGGGCGTCCATTTTGCTACTTGCTGTCGACTGAAGATGACATCAATGTTGCTCAGGGCTCAGGTAACAACCAATCACAGCACAGCTTCAGAAAACAGGTGATTTGTGATTGGTCGTTGCCTGAGCCCTGAGCAACTGTGATGCCATCTTCAATTGACAGCAAGTGGCAAAATGGCCGCCCCCTTAGATGGATAAAAACAGCCGGATTTTGCTTCAAAACTCATATTCCACAAATGTAATATTCATCAGAACGTCACGTTTAGACTAGTGAGGTCACATATAACATAATTATTGTCAATAAATCTTTAAGGTTGACTTCCACTTTAAAGCAACACTTAAGAACTTTTAGTTCACGTTGATTATGGCGGTGCCATATGGACAAAAGTGGTAGGGTTTTGCCAGAAGTAAGACCATATTCCTATGAGAACCAGATCATAACGTCGTGAAATCCTGGTGGAACTGCGAATTCCCAATTTTAACTCTTAAGCAACATGAATAACCAACAACGTGTATTCGGATGGTCAATATAAAAAAGAAAAGTGACAAGCAAGTGCGAATCGCATCCTTTTTTAAAAAAAAAAAATTCTACCTCACCCTCCCTACACCTCATCATGTGTGACTGTGATAGAAGGAGGAAGAGCTAAGAATAGAGAGGAGGGGGCCCGATGCTGCGATGCCGCCTCTACCCACGCTGCTGCGCTCCCTGGCTTGCTGCTCAAACAGCGTTCGCCCCCCAGATCTGCCGCACAGATCTGCAACGTGTGCAACACAATTGCTTTCTTTTTTTTTTCTTTCGTTCAGTTGAGCTCTCTTGCTTTCTGTCTTCAAGACGCTGCAGCCTTTTTTTGCGTCCTGGTTGCGAGTGACAACGAATAACACGCTCGCAAATTTCATCGGCAACTGCCACTTTGCATGCCACGTCCAAAGGGGGCCTTTTAATGCTCTTCTGAAGGTTTTCCACATAGATGGAACACGCTGACAGAACAAAAGAAAAAGATGAGATGCGCGCGCTGAGGAAAAAGGGTTGAGGTGCGAAGATGAAAGGAAGCGGCTGGGGTGAGGGCGGAACAAGACGAAGTAATATTTGGTGGCACGCTCCTCAAACGGCCAACAGAAAATAGACATAAGGATTCACAAGAAAATGCGTAGCAAGAGTCACACAACTCTGGAGAGACGCGCCCTCTTGGGAATCGAAGATGGAGGAAGACGATCTGATTGCAAGCTTCTGAAAGTAATTGGGTGAATTGCAATCAATAGCTGACCTTTAATGGGAAGCCAGTGAAGAATGCCAGTCAACAATTGTTTGACCTGTTGAAGCTCAGTTCAACTTTGCAACAAGTGGCAGTTTGCCGGATGTATTTAGTAAATCTTCTTCAAAAAAAGAGGCTTCAAGTTGTTTGTCACTTTCGGCTGAGGGTTACTGTTAAGCTAAGCAAAAACAAATGACTTGTTTGTTTAAAGCAGCCATATCCCCTACCTGAGTTTTAACATAAAATAGGAAACTCTGTAGGCACATGGGATATTATTTAGCATGCATGTGGTGGTGCTGTTGTTACCCTTTAAGACAGAGATAGACCGATATGTTTTTTTTTTTTCATGCTGATACCGATTATTAGTAGTCGAGAAGGCAGATAAATTTTTTTTTGGGCATCAACATTTTTAAAAATGAAATTCCTACTTTTAACTTTGTTGAAATTTTTGAAAGCATATGTTTATTGAACAGCTTGTCAGATTAGCAAAAATGTTGAAGTTTTTTAAAAATATTTTTTTATAGGCAGTTGACATCTTTGATTTCAAATTTGAACAAAAAGTTCAGGAAGCTTCCCGGGTCCCGTTAAATTAAACCTTAAACAAGTAAATATTGAAAATCTCCCTATAGTTCTCAAAAATATTTTTTTTCCCCCAAAATTTCAAAATAAACAAAATGTTAAACTTTCTTGTAGCTTTGTTGTAATTTCAAACAAAAACAAAAGGTGCGGAGAGTTCACAGAATTAGCAGAATCTCTTATGAAGTAAACTGAAAATGTATATAAATTAGGGCTGGGCGATATGGCCCAAAAAATAAAATCTCAATATATATTTTTTTATATTTTAATCTAATAAACCCAACAAACATTTATTTAAATATTTCATTTAATCAAAACTAATTCCTGTGCAAAATTTTCTGACCACAATAATGTATACTGACAAAAACATTTGGATGTAACAAAACATAAAAAAACAACAGCTTTTTGTAATCAAAGAGAGAAAACTCATTTTCACAATTTAGCAAATTTTCAACGGTTCGATTTTTAAAATTGCGATTAATAGAGTTAATTTGATTTACTCCTCAGCCATAATATAAATTATTCCCTGAGGTTATCATAGTTTGAAATTGATTATTCATCAAAAAAAAAAAGACAGATACCGGTATTTGTCATAATGCCAAACATTGCCCCGGCTGGTAATCCATACTTATAGCAACAGATATCTAAACACAAACTGTTCCACAACACATGTAGGTCCCACTGTACTTCCATTCCGTAGTTCTGCGTTGATATTTTTTTATATTTGCTAATGCAATCGGACAGCTGTATCTGTGCCGCCACCTGCTCATGTGAATATGTCTCTCTTAGACGCACAGTGGGGCGTCGGAGGGGGGCGGTTGGGGGTTTTGCAGGATGTCACCTAATTAGTGGCGGCAAGATCAGGAGTTTTTGGAAAGCAGAAAGCTGCCGAGGTGAGAATGACACGGCTCCTCCCTGCAGGGATGACACAGCTGCAAGAGGAAGGAGCGGCGGTTGTTAGCGAGTTCCTGGGCGTCAAAAGGATGCAGGGCACGGGGATCAGTGGGCAGGAAGAAGGGTTAAAGGTGAGCAGTGCTCCCGTCAAGGGGGCAAATTGTAAAGGGTGAAGGTGGAATGATGTGGTGTGATATATCGGTGCTGACAAGTAAAGTGAGACTTTTCCAGATACGCTTTTGAGTTTCCTTGCGAGCTAATGGTGTGAGCTCACTGCAGCAAAGTGGGCAAAAATGTCAGCTGGCGTCACATGGTCTTTTTCTTGAGGAACGTCTAAAAGAACTTTGAATGCATTTGTGAGGTGAGGACATGGTTTATAATCTGTGAAATTCATCTGGGAAGTTTAGAGTCTGATTAGATTCTGAGTGACGAGATGGAGGCAAGCATGCGTTCTAAATTGAACTTGGTCCTATTACACTAAACTAATGAGTAAACTAACAGAAAAATGACGATTTGAGGATTCTGTTCTTTTTTTTGCTCTACCTCCGATCTAATGGGCACACAGTTGATACAATGTCACCAAAAGATGTGAGATTTGGCCGAAAGAAGCAACAGGGTTGCTTTGATGAGCAGTCCTCTCTGGAGCTCAGTTATAAAATAAAAATACAACAAAAAAAACATACTTGCTATCTATCTATTTTTCCACTGAATCAAATATGTTAATTCATTCACTCCCAGCCATTTTCACAGAAGCAATCCCCTTCACTCCCGGCTGTTTTACTGGATTTTGACTGATTTTGCAAGGCCCACAGAATATTCTAAAACATGAAACATACCAAAGAAAAGATTATGGTCTCTTCTTTCATCAGGGAAAAAAGTATATTTCAATCTGTTTCCGTTTTGCAGCAATTAGCATTCGAATATTGCTAGGTTTCATCATTATTCAAAAATCTATTTAGAATGCTGAGTAATTAAGTTTTTTTTCCCCAACATGGTCCTAGTTCATTTCCTATTCTCTGCTGCCACCTGTTGGCCATTTGTGTAATAACTGCCATTTCTTCAACCGTTCTTTGCAGTTGAGAAGCTGCATCAAAGTCTTCTGTATGCTCTAGCATAAAAAACCCCAAAACAAAACATAAAAAACATATAAATACGTCTTTGGGACACTTAAAACATTTAAATTAATATGTATTTATAGGCTTTTGGGTGTAAATAAGTTAATCTATTCATTTTTTTTATAGAATAATAGAGATGGGCAAGTATGTGTGTTCCGATCTCCAGTTTCAATCCCAGTGTTGTATTGCGCAAATACTACAAACTGAATCCACAGCGCCTCTGCTGGTCGCAACCAAGTACTGCACTGCATTCTGCCTCACTTGATCCAATCCACACAACTAATCAACAATGTATTCCATACAACAACAGCCGTAATTCGTAAGAATCGATCATGCTCAACCTCAGTTCATGCGGGAACAAGTGTGAAGACCTTAGATGTCGCAAGTGACAGCTCCCGAAATAATTAGCATCAATTTTACCATAGCAGCAGATTTTGACTAGTGTTATGCAACTGTTCCCGGGCGTTCTCCCATAATGACAAGTATTAAAGAACAGGATGTGTCCCACAGCACATGTGATGTCTCCGTGAATATAAATCTGTCCATCTCTTCAGCCAAACACCATTCAGACCGCAGCTGCTCCGCTCTGAGCGGGGTCCCAAAATTGAATGGGCGCACAAAAAAGCTTCACGCATCAGCCCAAGACACTGTTATTGCTTCTGATTGTGTGAGGAGGAAACATTCTGGATTTTTCATGTTATATCTTGCGCAGTTCTTCAATTTCCTTGATTATCATCCAAACGAACAATTAACAAATTGCACCTCTATATTAACTCATTCACTGCCATTGACGGCTATAGACGTCAAAAATGCATTTGAACTATTTCTATTAGTTTAACATTTTTTTCCCACTTTTGATAACAAGAGTATGAAAACCTAGAATTTTTTATCGCATTAGAACAGATATAAAATTTATGATTAATTGTGAGTTAACTACTGAAGTCATGCGATGAATTACGATTAAAAATTGTAATCGCCTGGCGTCCCTAATTTTTAATAATCTTTTCTTTAAAAACATTTTTTTTAATTAAACAAAAAATGTTTGTTTGTTTTTTTAAAAAGACAAGATTACTAAAAAAAATGGGGCATTGTTCTAAATAAACAAAAAAAAATTATAGGTTTTTATACTCTTGTTAACAAAAATGGGAAAAAAATGTTAAACTAATAGAAATAGTTAAAATTATTTTTTTAAAGTCTATAGCTGTCAATGGCAGTGAATGAATTAATTTTAGATGGCAGAACATTCAATAAAAAGCGTCACAGTGCTTTAAAATCAAAAGAAAAAAAAGACACTTTACTGTCCATGTTAATGCTGTCAGTGTTTGCAGTCTTTTGAGCCACGTTTCCTTCTTCTTTTTAAAAAATGTATTTATTTTTTTTTCTTTTTGATATATCCAACGGACTTGTAATATTGCAATAGTGTCACCCTGACTGCAACTCAACACAGGCTCTCATGACATTCGAAACATACAGCAGCCGCAAGTTGTTTTTGAAACAATGATGACCGGGCCCCTCCGAGGGTTAAGGGCCCCGTGATGCTACGGAGGGACATGTCTCTCTGCTGTTAAATTAATTCCGGAGCAGTAGATATACCGCAAGCTCGGTGAAATAAATGACTTCAATGAGGTAATGAAGACCCCAGGGGATTGATGGGTCCTCAACCCTTCCGTCTCCTTCTATCTCGGCATATGTGCGTGTGTTTTGCGATCGCGCTGCTGCCATTATCATCTATGTGAGTGAGTGTGTGTGTGTGTGTGTGTGTATTCGCACTGCCTTGTCTAGTTCATTTGGCTGAAGAGAGCATATAGTGTTATTTAAAGAGCCGTGGCAGCCTCAGCGCGACAGTGGAGAAATGTAGTGCGTCTCATTAGCCAAGAGAGGATTCTTGACCAGACAAAAGTGCACTTAATTATACAACCAAGAACGTCGTCAGTGAAAGTAACATTCTCTCTTTTTATTTTGGCGTGACCATGACTAACTGTTCCATGCCGCCATGATATGTAATTTTGCATGATCTAAGACAGAGGTGGGCATCGAGGGCCGGAGTCCTGCAGGTTTTGCATGTTGCCCTTCTTCAACACAGCTGATATATGATCAGCTCATCAGCAAGCTCTGCGTAAGCCTGATAACGATCCTGCTGATTGGAATCAGCTTGTGTTGGAAGTGAGAAACCTCTAAAACCTGCAGGACTCCGGCCCTCGAGGACCGAAATTGCCCACCTCTGATCTAAGATATAAGGTTTTACCCTTATTATTTTACCAATATAAAAGAGCTTGCCTTTCCCTCCAGCATCAATATTCATATTGAATTTGATCAGAAATCAAAATTCATCTCGAATGCGCTTACACGACCAGACTCACCGTTTACAAGTATGAAAATGTAAATACAGTTAAAATAGACAAAAAGTGAACGATAGACGTAACAGCGGATGAGACCTTAACAGTACTGTACTTATCAAGTCAGCTTTATCTGTTAAGCCAGCAACATTTAGGCTGCTAACATTCCACTTCCTGTTTGCGCTCTTATTAGAAACCTATTCATACCCCTTCCGGTGCACTACTTAGCGGACCGAGGCTAACTTTAGGAGCATCAGGGTTTCCCATCATGCTTTGTTCTAGTTATAAATAACACAATTGCTGTGCTATGTCTCTTTAATGTTTTTTTTGTTTTTTTTGTAAAGACGGTATAATATAGTTACAGTGGTGTTGTTTCCAGTTAACTTTTTTGCAACTTGGTGACGCCTCTGTATTTGCTGTATTATTAGAAAAAAACTCAAATTAAATGCAAATACATAAATTAAATAAATAAATAAATAAATCGATAATAACAATAAATTTATTAAATGAATTAAATACCTTTGATGTGTGATGGAGCTGTAGCATTAAAATAAGTTGTGAGGCAATTGTGCGTATTTTGCTAAGTGTCGAAAATAGTCTGGCAGGCGAGTCTCTTCACACAGACTACACATTGCTGACTTTAAGATGTATTTTATTGCGTTTTTTGATATTATGATGATTATTATTATTGTTTACATGGGCTTTCTGTACGTTTTGACATATATTACCCTCATAAGTTCCATTTTCCATTTCCATAGCTTTCATCAAAATGTTCCTCTCTGATATCACTTGGGCATTTCAGTGTTGGCATTGGCATCACAAACCAGTTACAGTAAAAACAAATCAAACTGGGTTGTGGACTGGATGCTCACTGAGTTGATGTGTCACATGATGGCTGGGTTTTGTGTGACGTACGAGGTCTATTTTCAGGAAGCATTACAATTGTAAGCTTCTACTGTATTCCCCCCCGTTCTTTATATCTCACATTGACATTGAATACTTTCTACTGACAGCTAGATTAGAAAGTATTTATTAGTGCTTGTGACAACCTGTCTTTCCACACTGCGATTAAGTTGTCACGGTCGATTGCATACACGGCCATCTTTGGACAAGTTTTTTGGCAAATGTTCTGTCAGTTTGTCTTTGCGAATTGATTAATTACAGAGGCTGCAAATAGAAAGTGTGTTGGCTTCCACTCACCACGCAGGGAGTCATTACAGCCGTATGACGTCTGATTACCTGACTGAGCACTGCGGTGTGGCACAGGTTTGACAGACAGTCGCCACCCGGTGTCATTCACAAAACATGGTAGCAGATTTTTTTATTTTTGGGGGGGTTTCTATTGTCAACCATGTGCATGAATCGTTTCTTGGAATCCCTTTTTAGCTTATAAAATTGAAAAGGACCTTATTCCCTCCAAGTGTCTTAAATACATACAAAGATTGAGGGATGAGCTTCATGATTTATTGGTGGTTAAGTATTCTGTCGATTGTGTGGGAATGGGCAGTTTTCTAATTGAGAATGTGACTGGATGCAGCAGAGGCACTTGACTCTCAGTACGCTGTGCAAAGAATCACAACACGTCAGAATCAGACGAATAACTCCTCCGGGCAGCATTATTCTGCTCATTATGACACTGAGTTCACAACAGTCAAAGAGTTGGAGATGAATAATCAAGACATTTAATCAATGAATTGATTTCCCTCAACTAATCAAGAAAATATAGTCAAATAATACCAATAATGGTATGAATGAACCAAACAGCGCATCGACAAATCCATTTTTATGCCCTTTCCTAATTCCTGTTATTTCTGTGTTTCTGCTTTTTAATGAAGTCCTCTTGGGCAATATGATAAACAAACCAACGCGTCTTATTAGTGGAATGATAATAGGCATGATCAACAAGCTGACAATTGACCTATTAAAAATGTTACACAGCACCGCTGAATGTTTCTAAATTATTGAGGACATGTTGTGACAATAAGTGAAAATGCCAAATGCTGTCTGCTCTTTCTAATCTCCTTTGGGATGTTTCGACTTTCATTTAAATGTTTTTATTCTCATGAAGGCTCTATCAGAGATGTGCCATTATTCAAAGTGCTTCGTACGATCCTTGAAATCTTTTGTTATTACATACGAATGATGTGGCGTGTTCTCAGTAAGCAGAGATGCCAAACGAGCCGCCTTTACCTGCAGCTGACCACCCACTTAATGTAAATGGGCCCTTTTAATAGATATGCCTGTCAGCTCGTGTTATCCACAATGGCTTTCACGCGCCGTACCACCTCAAATCTCGAGGGATATCGTAGAGACAGATTACGTGCGCCTACGTGCGTTTGAAATTGCGGGGCACGTTCCGTCTTAATGCCGCTCAGTCTGCTTGGAGCTGCTAGTAGACTTGATCGGCTGGATCGGGACCGGCCGATATTTTGCGTTTTATACAAAATCTAGGATCGTCTCTAATGTCTTAATTTGCCTGATCGATCAATGACATCATTGATCGGCTCCTCCATGTTATATTCAATGTTTATCAGTGTGTTTTGCAGAATTTTTGGGGTTTATTTTTTATTTTTTTGGCCCCATGCATGACAATTGGCATCAATTGTACGTGCATTTTCGCTATTTGTGAGTCAGGCCAGGCCCTATCCCACGCGAATGGCGGCGGCCGTTTAAATAGATATATTGCGCCATCTTTTGATTGAAACGGTGATCGGTTATAATTTTTTTCCAAACTCGCTAATCTATGATCGGCCGAAGAATCCTCATCGTGTAAATCCTACATGCTAGCATGTATTTGAGCAGGAATGGTGACTCAGCCCGAAGTCGTACTGCTTTGTACATAGTTCTACTTATGTCACGTAATATACTGTATGCAGGGATGTGATTTTTCCGCTAATTCCGCTTTTTTTTTTATCTCCCCCCCCCGCCCAAAAAAATACGATTTTTTTAAAAAAAAATTAAAATTTTTTTTTTTTTTTTAGTAGTTCATTGTGTATGCACATGACTCCGACAGATAACATCTTCTGCTATAACAAAGACATTTGTGGTATGCTCTAATATGAGTTACTTTTCATTTGGTCATGATACAATTATTTGTTCATGAAATTTGAACTCTTCAACATTATTTATGTGTGTACTTAGTAATCACATTAGTTAGATATGATGATATTCTCAGTGATAGTTTTTAAAAGCAAAGGCAGTCCAATGTTTTTGAATGTGACTGATTTTGGGTTGACTAAAACTGCCATTTTATATGGGATAGTTCAATATACATTGAAAATGTATGCTGTTGTTTTGTCTATTTCTTTGTCATGTGAGTGCATTGAAAGTACTTAAAATCACGGACCCTGGACCTAGCTGGGTGCCAGCGGCCCCCAGACCCCCGGCTAAATTTTCAGATAATTTCACTTTGGTCAAATCACATCCCTGTGTATGTTATATATGCTTCACTGAAATGACAGAAATAGATTTGACGTACCAAAATACATAAGTTCGCACAAAGGTTATTATAGTTGATGCAAATGAAAGGAATAACATAAACTAAAATTGAAAATAAATAAATAAAATAACTGTTTTAAAAAAGCAAAACTAACTAAAATGGCATTTTATGTTTATAAAACTAAAGCAAAAATCTAATTTTGTCTTTGTTGATTAATTTCATACACAAGCTTTCATTGTTGATTTTAAATGTATCCTTTTTGGTTTTAATGTAGGACCGTACAAAAAGAGGACGGTCGAATAGCTGTTTGAAAACAGTAGTTTACTTGATTACACAATAGTTTTTGTGAGATTTTTTTTGTTTTTTGTTTTTAAATCTTGCACTCTATAATACTACATATTTAGACAAAACAATTAAAACTAATTCTAAAACTAAGAAACACTAAACAAAAATGAAGAATTTTTGTAAAACTAAAATAATAAACCACTCTGAAAATGAATTAAACCTAAAAAATAAAAATATAAAATCTAGCTTGCTACGACCCATTTCTGCAAATAATACATCTTTGTTCACATACTGTATATCTATGCCAGCCACATATAGTGAGGAGGAGGAGGTACATTAATTACCCTGTATATGCATTTTTTTGTGTTTTTTAGTGACATTTTTGGCTCAATAAAGGTTAATGTGTTGTATTCGCACTATTTGATTAAGACGAACAGTTTGTATCTCAATGGATCATGCTGAATTTTTATCGGCAGGCCATTGTAGAGAGCTGCTCTCCTCATTCCGTCGCCGGTTTTGGCCATTTGACAGGCTCCCTCGATCGATGCGCTTCGCAAATGTTAGGTGCGAGATGACTGATGGTGGCCTGGCATGCTCGCGTGCATGTAAGGGCACGTACCGTCTCTTCATATTGTGCAAACAGAGGACGTGAATCCATCACGAGGGCTCCGATGTCGAAAGGCAAGGACACAAACGGTGCTTGACCTTCTTCATGGACCATTTGCGCTGTGCACATGCATCAGCGTGCCTATGAGAAGGCCGGGGTTCACCGCTTGGTCATACTTTTACGAGTTCTACGTATATACACGAGGGTGTTTTTGTGCAGCTGACACTTACTTTTTAATGCCGCTGCATATGTGGCTCTAATTGCTGCGTAAATGCTGTCAGTGTTCGTCAAGCGAGAGCGCTCGCCGCAGGGTTGGATGTCTGCGATTATATGATCCACTTGTGACACCCGCCATTTAAAAGATATTAATTAGGGAGCCCTTTATGACAGCGGAGATGTTGTATGGAACTGATTAGTCCAAATGGGCCGACAGCACCTACCCTGTCAGCCTCCATGGCGCCTGTAGCGCTTTTTGGAGATTCATTTTTTAATGTGAGGTGTGTGTGTGTACATTTGCGCGCCATTCATAATGATTAGCTTTGTATTTGTGCCGCCGCCTGAAATAAAAGGTGGTGGCGCGTTATCGGGGCGAGGGCAAGCAAGGCGTTGCGGTTGGCAACTTGTATCTTCCTGTCCATCACAGTGTTGTGCAAGCACATTTGAATTGTTACTATGGCAACAGAGCACGACTGTTACCCATACATATTCAAATGGTCGACTGTCGCTCTGTGTTTTTGTCATTTTTATAGCCTTGATCCCCCCCCCCCCCCTTTCTTTTGACCTGGCTCTGTGATTTCAATTACCCTTTTGCATATTTCACATCCTTTTCTCACATGCTGCTAGCAGATACTTTTGTATTATTTAAGTAATCCGAGCCTCCTCCTTTAACCTCTTGTTCTTCTTCTTCGTCATCTTGCTGTTCATGTCCTCTTTTCGGCAATCTTTTGTGTGCCTTGTCGCCGCCCCTCAGCAGCTCCTTCCCTGAACATCTTCTGGGTTTCTTCTTGCCGTTTCTTCCTCCACCTCCGTCTCTTTTGTGGATGTCTCTATTTATTCTCTCCTCTGCTCTCTGCTGCCTTCCTCCCACTCGCTTCCTCCTCCTCCTTTTCGTTCCCTCGCTTGGCTTCTGTTCTCGTGGAGAATTCAGCTAGTTTACAATTACAATGTGCACTTGCCATTAAGACTGACTACCCTCCTCTATGCTCTTTATATGAGGGCCTCATTTGCCTCCTGCTTTTTCCTCCTACTAAACACCTTGCATTTCCCGCGCGCACCTCTCCCCTCTCGTTTCTCCTCGCAACTTTGTTTCTATTCTTTAAACTTGAGCACTACTTGATGAATAAAAGATTAACAAGCGTTGTGTGAGCAAGTCTCACATTTATGCCTCGTCTAAAAGGCTCCTCTACGCCTAATTTGGGAATACAGCTGCTAAAATGGCACCCCGTTGAGTGCATGGCCAATTTTTATTTTATTTTTTTACCACAATGTTAATTTGGTTTGGCACCAAATTGTACACCTTACAGTGTGGACGCACAGGTTATCTGTACCTTCAGCTATCTAGTGGAAGAAGCATTTACTTGTTCCACCTTACACTTGCATATATATATTTTATTTTATTTTATTTTATTGAACATATAAATCAGACACTTTTGATTAGTTAAGCGACACAGCGGATATCATTTATGTATAGAATATGAATAGTTTAGGGCCTAGCACAGACCCTTGGGGAACCTCATAAGAAATCTTCAATTGTTGTTGTTGAACTGTAAATACCATTATCTGTTATCTAAATAATCCATTTATATACTAAACCTTTTAAGCCATGTCTCTCTATTCAGTTATATACTATGATCTAACAAATCATACATAGTATATGCAGAAAAATTATAAATATTTGTTATAAATTGAATATGAATGGATGGATTTTCTAATTAAGTGAAATTGGATCATTCTCACAATGGTGTTGCAAACCACTGATTCAACTCACAGTTTTGAGCTTCTAGTTTCAAATCTCTGGCATGTCATCTCCACATTTGCAAACATCCATGTTGGGTTCACTATACAGACTGTAAATTGCCCATAGTTGTAAATGTGAGTGTGATTGGACGATAGAAAATGGTTGGGTAGTTTTCGTCATAGTCAATCAGGAAAATCTTGTCTAATACACATCCATATTGTAATCACATTTATGCATGCAGACACACTTGTAGCTGTAAAAAAAAAAACCGACAGCATTATGTCCTCAACAAGCTATGACTAATAGTGTTTCTCCCTGCCTGTCACCTCCCTCTCTTCTTACGTTTAGTCTCTCGCACTCCCCCCCAACCCCTCCCGCTTTTCTCTTTATATGCTCCACTGTGCTGCTTTTTGTGTGGCAGCTAATATAGGAGCTGTAAATAATAGCAATAATACAAAATAATAGGTCTGCACTCCACTTCAGACAGATTTGGAGGAGGAAACAACTGAGGGGAGGAAACGCGTTTGGAGGCTTGTGGAGGTGGATAATCAAAACCTTAAATGGTTGGAGTTAGTAAAAGAGTGGCTCCACTTTCTTTCCAGCCAGTCAGATAGATCCCCACTTGTTGTTGGTCCTTGGGGCTCAGGTTCGAAAGCCATGTCCTTAGTGCAGGGGTCCTCTACTAAAGTAAAAGCTAGTCCAATTTAGGGAAATGGCATCTGGAACACCATGATACACACATGATACTGAAATTCAACCATGTATCCATTTTCTATAGAGCTTGTCCTCATTAGAGTTATGGGTGAGCTGTCACAGCTGATTTGTTACATTTTATTTAATTTGTACCTTTTTTTTGTTTTTTAATTTAGTTATTTAATAATATTTATAATAATAATAATAATACATTTAATTTGTAATGCACTTCACATTTCAAAGAAATCTCAAAGTGCTACAGATGGGGGTTAAAACAAATTCCAGTAAATAAAACAGTTAAAACCATAAAAATCTAACAGTTAAAAAAAAAAAAAAAAAAAAAAAACCCACAAAGGACAGGTCTTGAGGCATTTAGGTTTTAGAGCATTCCTCATTTTAATTTAGTTACTACTAGTTTTAGTATTAGTTTTATATCGCTAAACCTCATAAGTCACAATTTGGTGAATTTAACTTTTTTTTTTTTCAAAATCTAGTCTGTTGGTCAATCTGTGGGTGTTATATTTTATTTAAATTTTTGATTTTATTTATTTATTTATTTATTTATTTATTTATTATTATTATTATTATTATTATTATTATTATTATTATCATTAGTCAGGTCTACGTTGCGAGGTGGAAGGGAGGTGGACCCATATGCAGGCAAAGGAATGAAGTCCAAAATGTTTAATTAGATCAAAACGGCAAGAAGAACCAGGACCAGGAGGCAGAATAAGAAAACAACAATGTCCATGATCAAAACAAAGCAGAACGGGGCAAGAGGCTGGCAAGACGAGTGGAAACGGCAAGACATAGCAACAGGGTCATAAGACAATGGACCGAACAAGGACTGGCAGGAAACGGGAGGCTAATGCTGCCTTCATGTGGTATCGACATTATGGTAAATACCACATGTCGAGTAGAAAATTGCACGTGAACGCCCCCTTGTCTCGTATTTTCCACTGGACAACTGGGGATTTATTCTAATACTCGAGTTTCTGAGCTGAGAGAACTTTCAACATGGCGGAGAGCGCCGAAAGATTTGTGAATGGCAAGAAATATTAACACTTATAAGGGCGTTAACGTCCGCTAGCAGGTTGTTTTAGAATCTACACAATTACGTAGCATACACAATTCACACAACTCATTATTTGCCATAATTGTTCGGTTTTACGAGCAAAGAGTACATCAGCTGCTATGTGTATTATTTTATTTTTTTTGCTATAACAACAAAAGCACATGAACAGAACTTGGTCGTAATTAGGAGATTCCAGAGTGGTAAGGTTTATCTTTCCCATAGCACGTGAAGGCAGGGTAAATACACAAACACTGATTGACATAACAAGACTCACCTGGGCAAGACACAAGTGGCCGAGGGCACTGATTGGTTGACACACGAGGAAGGGCGGGCAAACACAAGTAGAAGTGACAATGCTTGACGAGACAAGGGAGACACAGAAGAAAAAGAGAATAAAACAGATCATGACTAACTAAAGAGACTTGAGGAATAAATTAAACAAAAATCAAACTAAACCCAATCCAAACTATGATAATTATTATTATTATTGTTTTACTAATTATTGACCATCTAAAGTGTTGAAAAATGCTTGCTCTCTTTGATGATGTAATGTTAATGGCTGAACAAACATGCCGTTTTGGAAGTCTTCTGAAAAGTGACTATTTAGTTGGTACAAGATTTCAACCCGACACCATATTATCTGTTTATCCTTTATTGGGCTCTTTCTTCACCGCTTGCCTGACTCACGCACACCCACATTCACGCACTCCACTCACAAATATGCTCTGAATAAACTATTTAATTGGCACGTCACTTGAGAGGAAATACTTTTACAAAGCATTTGATTGGTCTGTACTTGGGAAATAAGATGACCATGAAAAAATATGTGCTGGTAAATATCCAAACATTTGTCAAAATGTTCTAATAATGGCAGTCGGACGGTATTGAAAGGCATTTGGGTCCACATAGTGAGGATTTCGGCTTTACCAACTCAGTTGCTGCCCCCCCCCCCCCCTCTTGTTTCTCCTGTAGTCTGTTTTGCGTACCTAATACCTGCTATCCTTTTTTCCCCCTTCCTGCAGGGACGGCATTTACACTCCTCCACAATGCTCGTCAGCCTCCCCCTGTCTCCCACCTGTCCTCAGGAAACGCACCTTCTTTCCTCCTCCTGCCCCCATCGTCCTCATGCTGCACCCCTAAAACAGACGTCACGTCACCCCAATGCTCGGCCACGACTGCTCCTGCTCTTCCTTATCTTCTTAGTGCTCCTGCAACCCGTCTGCGGGGCTCGGGGCAGGGGTGGAGGTCCAGCTTCAGGACCAGGAGGCGCCCCAGGTGGACACGGTGGCCCGAGGGCAGGCAGCACCCAGCGCGGCGTTGTCATCCCCCCTCAGTACTCTCCTGGGCCACAGGCTCTTCCCCCAATCAACCCCAAACTCATCAGCTCCCTCAGCATCGCCGTCATCTTGGTGGGGAACTCTAGTGAAGTAGCCCTGGGGGCGGGACTTGAGAAAGAGGACTTCCTGCACATCCCCTACCCCCCAAAGGTGGAGGTGGTGACCATGAACGAGACGGACCCGAAGAGCATCATCAATCGGATCTGTACGCAAATGTCGAGGAACTCTTTGCAAGGCGTCGTTTTTGGCGACGACACGGACCAGGAGGCCATCGCTCAGATCCTGGACTTCATCTCGGCTCAGACTCACATTCCCATTCTGGGCATCCGCGGAGGCTCCTCCATGGTCATGGCAGCCAAGGTAGGAAGGATCCCGATTCAACATCTCGTTTCAGAATGGCTAGTTGTGATATACATTTATGTTATGATTTGACTGGTTTGTTGGAAATCAGTTTTATTTGATTTCAATTGACCTCCTCCATGTGTTCAATTTTATGAAAATATTTGTAGAGGCGAACCTGTGTGAGAATAATAATAATACTCAGCATGAACCATTTAAATGGTGCTTACTTCCTGTGTAGTAGATGAGCCAATTGTTGCTTAAATCAACTTACTAATAAGACTAAATAATTTCTTTGGATGATTCTAGTATCATGTTAATTTTCACAACTTTTATTACAAGCATTCAAATCAGCCTGTTTGGCAAAATTATTCTCTCATTATTATGGAATTTGATCAATTGCAGAGGAGACAGCAGTTTAGACTCCTTTTTTTTTATCACCCAGTAATTACCATCGACTTTGTCTTGCTTTGGCAAACCTTTTTTTCAGTCTTGTACGCTTTCTTCCACACACACTGACAGAATACCAGATGAATGTGGTGAACATGGTTGGCATGGCAACCACTTTCTTATACATTTCTTTCGACCTACTCTATAAAAGTAGTTACGGGAAAAGAGAAAGGAAACGTTATTTCTTGGTCTGACAAAAGAAGTGCCTGGAGGGAAAAAGGGAAATAAAAAAAAGAAAAAGAAAAAGCAGTTTGATCTCTGGACGCCGATGGAGGGATAAAACCTTGATCAGATGAACGAACACATCAAAATGTATCATAAAAGAGAGGTGGAAATATGATTGGAAGTAGGTGAGCTATTCTTTGCTACATAAAAATAAAAACACAATGAGACGTGAGATGTGTTTTGTAACATCTGCAATACATCAGGGGTCCCCAACCACCGGCTCGTGGACCATTTGGTCCATTTTTAGTGATAGTTGTATTTTGAAAATCAGGTACATACACACACACACCTGTGCTACTGTCTTGACTTATGACTCACATTTTGCAAGTCATGCCTTCTGTCACTGATTATACAGGCACAAGATGGGGGTCAGTGGTGGCATTTTTTTTCACAGATCATTCTTATCACGTACTACATTCAAGTCATATCACTCTAAAAAGAGAATTGTTGGAGTAATTTAAGATTACAAATTGAATTGTTGACCAATTTAAAAATTGGTTACACACGATTGAATTAAGTTAATCCAAAGTGAATATATTAAGTTAAATTAATTATGAGTTTATTAAAATTAATATTTTCACTTTGGATTAATTTAATTCAAGTGAATATATTAAATTTAGATTATTTTGGATTAATTTAATTCAAGTGAATATATTAAGTTTAATCAACTCATAATTAATTAAACTTTTCACTTTGGATTAAGTTAATTCAATCGTGTGTTACCAATTGAAATGTTTTTTTTTAAATTTGTAATCTTAAATCGGTTAAACGATTGTCTTTTTAGAATATACTGATTATTTTATCAAATGTGATGATGACTTTCTAACTATTCTATTTAATTAATTATGAGTTAATTAAATTTATTATTTTCACTTTGGATTAATTTAATTCAAGTGAATATATTAAATTTTGATTATTTTGGATTAATTTAATTCAAGTGAATATATTAAATTTAATCAACTCATAATTAATTAAACTTTTCACTTTGGATTAACTTAATTCAATTGTGTGTTACCAATTGAAATATTTTTTGGGGGGTAAATAATTCAATTTGTAATCTTTAATTGATTTAACAATTCTTTTTTTAGAGTATACAGATTATTTTATCAAATGCAGTGAAGATGACATTCTATTCGTGTGAAATGTTCTTTTTAGTACAATTGTAGTGTGATTTTAGTAGGAACTTTATTTATACATACACAGATGTATGTGCCCTGTGATTGGTTGGCGTCCAGTCCAGTGTGTACCCCAGCCCTCACCCAAAGTCAACAGTGCTTGGCTCCAGTTCACCGCTAATCCTAATGAGGATAAGCAGTATAGAAAATAGATGGATTTGTCTCCTTTTCCTCCTGTACAGCAGTTAATAATGCATGTACTTTTCTTTCCTCATCAAGCCACCAATATTCTCTCTAACTCATTATTTGCCTCTACATCCTCCTCGAGTAATTTTCCACGCCGAGCTAGCCAGTGTACAGTACATCAATATTTCAGCAATTTGATTTCCATTTAAAAACATTGACTGTGCACGTGTGCTTTTGCAGTGTTTAAATAGTCTCTTCTCACACAGCAGTTCACATTCTCTGTAGCGATGGCAAGGCCACGTAAACAATACAGCGGGAGAGCTTTATATTCCTCTCCAGCAGCTTATTTATAATGAGCAAGTGCGTCATTGACAGATGCAGGTAGGCTCAATCTGCACCAAACAATTTGCACATTTCCATTTAGCCATTAATTCACACGCTACCTTGCGTCGCTATTGGCAGAACAGGGCGACAGCGTCGGGCCGGGCCCGCGCTCGACTCCAGCTCTGGAGACTAATGAGGTCTTCCAGATCTATTGTGAGGACGTAAGCCGTGTTCCCAGCCCCTGTTTTGTGTGTGTGCTCATTGCTGCTGTTGAATGATTATAGCCTTTTGCCTGTGTTTGGGGAGATTATAGCCGTGGTTTTCGGTACACATAAGATATAGTCAAAAGATGCACAGCATCTGGAAAAATGTTCTCCTAAATAAACCCCTTTCCTCAAAGCTTCTTTCGCCACATTTCATTTTGTTTGCATTGTTTCGCTTCTCCGTCCAACAGCGCCTGCCGTTACTTTTAATTATGCAGGAGGGCTTACAGTTGCCGCATGTTTAATACTAATCTCTCACTGGGTTGAAAAAGTGTCTGTCAGGTGGTCGATAGGGAACGTGGGGTGAATCTGCGTCGGCGCTGTGGTGACATTTGTCCAACTGAATGAAAGGCTGGGACAAAGTAGCAGTAAAAATCCGCTTTTGCCACACACACATAATCCTAATTGTCAGGGAAAGGTGATTCAATGGTTTTTTATGGGGAAACAAAAAAAGGGAGGCTCCAACCACTTCAATCATCTGCAGTAAAACTGAAATACTCTGGCTTTTTTTTTTAGTAGTTCATTGTGTATGCACATGACTCCGACAGATAACATCTTCTGCTATAACAAAGACATTTGTGGTATGCTCTAATATGAGTTACTTTTCATTTGGTCATGATACAATTATTTGTTCATGAAATTTGAACTCTTCAACATTATTTATGTGTTAACTTAGTAATCACATTAGTTAGATATGATGATATTCTCAGTGATAGTTTTTAAAAGCAAAGGCAGTCCAATGTTTTTGAATGTGACTGATTTTGAGTTGACTAAAACTGCCATTTTATATGGGATAGTTCAATATACATTGAAAATTTATGCTGTTGTTTTGTCTATTTCTTTGTCATGTGAGTGCATTGAAAGTACTTAAAAACCTGGACCTAGCTGGGTGCCAGCGGCCCCCAGACCCCCGGCTAAATTTTCAGATAATTTCACTTTGGTCAAATCACATCCCTGATTATGCAACAACAAAATTATGTAATTATTATACATAAGGTGTTAGTTTAAAATATATATATATATATTACTGGGGTTGTGAGAATCTCAATCGCAATGTTGTGCATGCCTGTTTCATTGCCAGTATTGATCACAATACGTTTTGACTTGTGGTTAATTGCTAGTATTTGACTAAATGAATATATTGTAGCATCGAGTTTCTTCCGACAGCAAACTAGTTCAGACTAGATCACAGTTAAAGAATATTAACTCACCAATCGAGAGAATTCTAAACGGTCAATTAATTATGATGCCCATCTCTAATTCGGTATAAAGCGTCACAACTGAAATAACATTTGAACTATCTGACAGATATAGCAACGTAGACCGTTGATCTGTGTGACATTTTTGACCAGGTACTTGCTGCTAGGCAAAATGTGTAACATAATGAAAAAGATGGCATAGACCGGTCATGCCCACGAGGATGTTTGAATGACAAACGAGGTGTCTGACAGCACTGTGCCCCTGGACACACGGCAGACAAGAACAGCAAGTCACAGACACACACCAAGGAAATCAATCTACAGTGCTGTCTGTAACTATTTATTTTAATAATTTTAGTCACATTATTAATGACATAAATTACCAACAACAAATTTTTCTCGTTTTGCAATTTGCTTTATTTTTCCAGATACCGAATAAGATTTAAGACTTTTTTTCCTAGCATTCTTTATTATTATTATTATTATTATTATTATTATTATTATTAATTTATTTATTTATTTATATTATTCCTGTAGATGTTGATACAAGATCATCCATAGAAATAACACTTTTTTTTTTTTTTTTTTTTTAATTTTATTTTGTCAAAACCTATATGGGCCGGATCTGGCACCCGGGCCTTGAGTTTAGACACCATGCTCTGAAATGACACCAGCAAAGTCCTGTCTGGTCCATTAACAGGAGTAATACTCATGTGCATCTTGCACTAAAAGAAGATCTGTTGTCTTGCGCAACATTCAGACAAGAAAATGAATCATCATTGTCAGCTGAGGGCATCTGTAATGCAGGAGATGTTTGTCATCCATTTCACACGTCACCTAGATGGGTCCGTCTCCTCTGTTTGTGCGCTGTCATCGTGACAAAGATGCTCCATAAATCAAAACAAGAGTATTGATGCTGTTGCTTGTGAGAGCAATGTAGCACTTCTGCATCTGTTCTAATTGGATGGAACAATTCCGCCACAATTGATCAAAGCATTCTATTAATCTCTTTAATTGGTCATTTTGTATTGTCTATATCATTTCACTTGCCGTCACTCTAAAACAACTCAAATCAATTTAGTTTTTCTGCTTCTTAATAATCGTTTGTAAATGCCGCTGTTCTGTCAAAGCAAAAAAAAAAAAAAAGGGAAAAAAAGCGTGCTCACAGTAATTTTGACATCTTTCATCAACAAAAGCTTGAGGGGGTTTTCTGTCAGTACTCTGAGGAGGAAAATATGTCAAGTGTGCATCAACATCACAGTATTTTTTTTCTTTCCGTCATGAGTCTAGTTTCATTTAAAGGATGCATTATCACCACTCTCTCCCATATCTTACATTCACGCTCTGCTTAAACTTAAGTGCTATGCTACGTTTAAAATGAAACGCGGTGGGGCCTTTAAGTTGTGACGAAATCTGTTCCGGGAGCCTGGGCGACCTTGATTTACCAAATTTTCCCTTAAGAAATTCAGTAGTACCTCGACTTACAAGTGTACCAAGATTTTTGAGATGTGAGTTGTGTTGCAAGTAAAAAAAAATAAAAATAAAAAAAAAAGGTCACAACAAACAGCAGATAGTGACCATTCTTCTTCTTCTTCTTCTTCTATGTTTGTCTGTATTATATATCCCCCTGGTGGCCAAGGTGCGCGTAGACTCATTTGTGGTTTGAACCAAAGAAAGTAATGGGTATAGTTGAACCAAATGGAGACTTTCAGAGTCACGCATAATTCCCCCTCTTTTCGAATGCAAACTCTCTCTCTCTCTCTCTCTCTCTCTCTCTCTCTCTCTCTCTCTCTCTCTCTCTCTCTCTCTCTCTCTCTCTCTCTCTCTCTCTCTCTCTCTCTCTCTCTCTCTCTCTCTCTCTCTCCTCGTCCCATTCATAATCTTTACACTTCAACACATTTCTCCTTCCAACCCCTTAAGTACACAATAAAATGTGGGCCCCTTCCTTGCCTTTCTTATCCCATTATGAGTCCACTTCATCAGCGGGTGTGCTGCGCGTGCTCTGCTTGACTAATTTGGGAGATCACAGGCGACGTGGCGGCGTTGCACTCGGTTACAGCACGTACAACTGTCCCCCAACCAGCCACCACCACCCCCTGCCGTCGCCTGGCCTTTTAACGTTGCAGCACATGAATCTTAATTATCCCGTTAATCTTATTAACTTGGCTGCATGTGGGAATGATGTCCAGCTTTTTTGGACAAACAAAATAACAGTGGTCAGATTGATCACTTTTGATTCTCAATTAGTTGGGAGACAAAACCAGCACGTATTGATTACTGACCCTCGTCGCGCACGATAAATATCATTTATAGCTTGAGTAAGGCCATTTAGTGGCCAGTTGACTTATGAGGCTTGTCAGTCAAGCTTGTGGCTCCCTCCCATCGTCTGAGCTAAATCTCCTCTAAATAACTCGGCAAACGGGACAATCTGGCTTCCAAGAAAGGAAGCGCCACAGCGACCTTCCTTGGCTTTGAGAGGATTTCATTTCAGAATATTCACAATAAACCACAATTTGATATTGAGCCTGTGTTGCAGCTTCTCCCAACGGGCCTTTTCCTTGATGAATAACGGCCTAGCATTCTTGTTTTAATTACCATTTTCACAGCAGCCATTTTGCCATAATATGATTGTAGATTAAGTTGAATATTTCTAAACATGCACATCTGATATGTTTGATTGAAAAATCATCACGTTCAAGGCCATATATGTGCCTTCTGCTGCCTCACTTGTCCCAAAAAATGTAATTGGTTTGTGCTTGTGAAACCAATGTAAGGGAAATGTGTTCAATAAGGTGACATCATCGGGCGGTGCCTCGTTACAAGTCGCTGCCATAGGTTTCTAGATTATTATTAGTAGGTTTCTGACCCCCTGTAATTGGCTGGCAACCAGTTCAGGGTGTACCCCGCTTACTGCTCGAAGCCAGCTGGGATAGGCTCCAGCAACCCCCGCGACCCTTGTGAGGACAAGCGGTTAAGAAAATGGATGGATGGATGGATGGTTTCTGACCAGTGTGTCAGCAGCATATTTGACAGTTGTTGTTTTTTTTACATTACAGTATGCTATAATGGAAGTACATGGAAACGCTGAGGCAATAAAGCGAGAATAATGTCAGAGCTATGATGTATGCAATTGTTTTTGCAGTTTAGTTTCATTTATAATTGTCACCACCCTCAAGGTCTCGTCTCATTTGGGGTTGAAAGTTAACTCTAAAACAAGTGTATACTGGTCACCAACGTCATCTCGTGGTGCTCTCTTGTGTTTTGGGAACACGGAGGATGAAAAGAAAGTATCAGATAAAAGATATAAAGATAAGAGATGCTAGCGGGTGTTGGGGGAAAAAAAGAAAAAGAAAGAAAGTCTCATAATGTGGTGGTTTTCATGCTTTTGCATCAGGCGGAGAGAGCCGTTAAATGGAGAGAAAGACGGCTTTGGGTATTTAATCCCGAAAGGTCAAGTTAGCTCTAAATGCAATGAAGAGAGGGGCGGTGATAGCGAGTATAGCGAGTTACTGACATTCAACTTGTGGAACTTGTGCGAGGAAGGAGAAAGTGCAAAGAAAGATGAAAAAGCAGAACCAAGCATTTAGGCGCATGAGAGAATTTCTTCTAATATTGACAGTTCCGTAATGTTGGCAGAAGACTATGTTGATACTTTTCATTTACAAAAATGGGAATGACATTTTATTTTAGTTGTTGTTGTTTTGATTAGTTATGCTTGAGTAACTTGCTGTTTCACTTACTATACATTCATGTCTCTCGACAGTGTGTTTGTTTTAACGATAGAGCGCAGCAAGTGAAATGTGTTTGTGACAGCTGCTGAGCATGACTGACACATGGAGGTGGCTGGCCATTATACAATATATGCAGTGAGTGGCACTTTTCACTCACTCTTTCCTTGTGTAAGCCCTGACCTCATTCCTGCTCCATTCCCACAACATGGGATATAGGGAACATCTAAACATTGGGATTTTGGAATTAAATTCACATTGTCAGTAGAGACTGTAGAGCAGGGGTGGGCAAACTTTTTGACTTGCGGGCCACAATGGGTTTGAAATTTTGACAGATGGGCCGGACCAGGAGCATTTGGACCTCATAGCACAGTAAAAACACACAGATAAATGTACAACCCAATTTACTTATAATGTGCACTTAGGACTGCGTTTTTCAAATGTGCAAAATCCACTTATTTAAAACAGCTTTTCCAATAGCTTCATTTTTATCTCTTTGACTGCCAAAAACGTTAAATAACGTTTCGTTAAATCCTATGGAGGAGTGCCAAAGACGTTAAAAGACGTTTTTTTCAAAACAGGTGAAACTAACCATTTTCTATTGTTGATTACTCAAAAACGGAATAAGGTAGAAACAAACTTTTTTTTTCTGATGGAAGATGAGAGTCCAATCGTGTTTTGGCAGTATGTGTGTTTCCATAGTCCAAACACATAATTTTCTATGGACCTTGAAAGATCAGTCAAAATGCTTAAAATCGGCTGGCACCCACGACATCCCTTTTCTGAAAACGTCTGGCAGTCAAAGAGTTAATGTTTTAGCTCAACTTTTGCTGTGTTTTTATGCTTTGTAAAGTGACCTTGGGTGTTCTGAAAGGTGCTGTTTTTAAATGAAATATATTATTATTATTATTATGATTATTATAAAATAGCCCTAATCCAGGTAGTACGTTTGCCTCAATGAATATGCAAGATGCGACATTTACACACTATTTGGCAAAGTGGGAGGAGAAATGTAAATAGATTATAATAGCACATACACTGTGATCTGTCAAACCTGGTGACTGCATCTATTATTAATAGATTTCAATTCAAGGCGTAAAGTTAAAGAATTTTTTTCCATTTGGCCCACCCATTTTTAACCCGGGCCCACAGTACGTGTGACACATGCGGCTGCATGATAGCCGCTGCTGCCTGTCACGCGCTGGGGACAAAGCGCGTACATCCAATCCGCATTGCATGGACAAAATAAAATTAATAAGATAAGATAAGATAAGATCCACTGATTGTCACACCCATCTAAGTGGGGCGAAATTTGTTCTCCGCATTTGACCCATCCCCTGAGGGAGGGGTGAGCAGCAACAGCGCCGCGCTCGGGAATCATGTGGTGATCTAACCTCCCAATTCCAACCCTTAATGCTGAGTGTCAAGCAGAGTGACAATCGGTCCCATTTTTATAGTCTTTGGTATGACCCGGCCGGGAATTGAACCCACGACCTCCCAGTCTCAGGGCGGACACTCTAACCACTCAGCCACTGAGCTGAAAAAAAAAAAAAATTGTTTTTTTTTCTAGCCTTATCGGATAAGTTCGGCGGGCCGGATTGAAACGCATAACGGGCCGTATTTGGCCCGCGGGCCGGGGTTTGCCCATGTCTAGTGTAGAGTGTATACGAATAGACATTGCTCTGTTATTTTTTAAAAATTTTATTGTTAAGACTAATATATCCTTAAAAGAACACACCACTTATAACTCATTTTCCAGTATTCGATTAGGCATTGTATATAAAGAATAAAAGTGCAAACATCTCTGGCATCTTATTCCCTGATAATTTTTTTTTGTAAACCAAGTAAGTATCAAAATAAGAACATACCCTGGGCAACGCCATTATCCTGGTCACGTGATCGTGATGCCGTGTCCGGTGCGTAAACGACAGCCGCCTTCGTTCATTTGAATGGGAGTTTGCTGACATAACGGGCAAGAAAAATCTATCGCCAAATGCTGCGGCAATCTGATACGTCAGGTTTCATGTTCTTCCGTGGGGGGTTGAGGTGGTGGGTGTGGCCTCTCCTAATGTGGGCGAAGCGCGCTGACACAACATGTAGCTGGCCTAGCCGGATGTTTAACGTCCAGGTTAGGGACCGTCCACAACCTACATTTCTAGAGTGACCAATGTCAATGGTGACTTGCCTCTGTATGTAACACGCAACTTGCAGACGGTCCCTAACTTCTACTCGCTATGGGCCGGCTGAGTGCGTCCTCCTTATCGGCCACAGTTTCATCTTCACTTTCGGCTGAACACAAATTTTTGGCGATTTCCCCCGCATGTTTACAGCATGCGATATGTCACGATGATCACGTGACTGCCCAAAAGTGGCCGATACTGTACTTATATAAATAAATATTCATAAAAAAAGTATTATAAAATCACTCAACATAAATTCATATTTTTTTCAGGGAAGAGTTGAAATGAGTAGTTTTTTTTTTTTTTTTTTTGTTCTTGTTTTTTTCTGGAGAGCTCAGTATTGTTCATTCGGTAATTTTACCGATTTGACATGTCATCATCATCTTTTTTTTTTTATATATATATTTTTTTTTAAATATTTTTTTATTTTGTATGTGGGTGAGTATGTGCGTTTGAGTGTGTATTCATTAGTTCACCTAAAACCTATTAAAAAAATCCCATACCGTTCACCTAAACCGAACACTTCAGAACCGAAATGAGTAGTTTTTAATAAATGTTGTGTTCCTTTGGTAATCTTTGTAAGGTGTGACAGCGGGAAATTGCAGAAACACCGGTTTGTGGTAAAAAGCAGTAGCAGAGCAGAAAACACAAACATTCACTAGTGGTGATAAAGACCTGGTACAGAACAGGGCGAGCCAATATGCACCAAACATCGGTGTGAGCTAAAAGGTCACACAGCATCATTTACCGAAAATGACACCTGGAGTGAGCGTCCAAACAAACCGATGAAATAGAAGAAAAACAAATGGCTCCTGAAGCGAGTGACTACACACTGAACAAAACTGAACAAAGACAGGTGTCCCTTTACAATGGTATATAAATGAATACATACGTAGTGAGGAAAGTGATGATCAGATTCTCACCAAATGTTGACTACTGTTATCGGTTCATGTATAACATACAGTGCCTAGGCTGTAACATACAGCCAGACCATAATCTTATCAATTGCAGGGCGATGGATGTTGACTAGCATCAAAGTGCTAATGTAAAAAAACAGTACAAGATTTTACATCAGATGACTGTAAGGACAGCACCAATCGTCTGTGAAATTTACATTAAACACCCAGAGAGCTATGAAGTCAAAACAAGCATAGGAGACAAATTGGCATGCGAGTTACAAAAGTCACTTTACGGACTAAAATAGTCTGGCAGAAATCAGAATAAAATTTTGCATGAATATTTAGAGAACAACAAATGTGTGCAAAATGGGATTTTGGCATAAATAAATGCACTGATAACAGTGTTTTCAGTGAATAAAATAACAAAAGTTGTTAGTAACATAGACAACGCAAGATGGCTGCCCTCGAGAACCGACTGACAGTCCAGGTTGTTATATATGTCAGCGTTCTATGGACGCACCATTTAGGCATTTGGGGTATTGCCGTGTGCCAACTTCCGGTCGCTAGGCTAACACGGAACGATAATAACGACAGTCTCAGACTCTTAAATATATACTCCCTGTTTCTTGGAATAAGGTCAAGTTACTGTTGGAATTATGTCAATTGACCCTAAACCACGTAATACCTTTCTAATTGCTCCAGATATCCAAGTGTTGGCAAAGTGATCAAAGCATCTACATTTGATTTAATGAGCTTAATGAACCGTTTGCAGTTTTACAGTGCAAGTGCAGCGTACGTAGACTTGCACGGCTCAACTCAAATTCGATTATAGATCACAGCATCACCCAAAACTCAAAATCCAGCCGTTTCTATCAATATCAGAAGGCGGCCATTTTGCCACTTGCTGTCGAGTGAAAATGACATCACAGTTGCTAAGGTCTCAGGTAACAACCAATCACAGCTCAGCTTCTGAAAACAGGTGAGCTGTAATTGGCCGTTGCCTGAGCCCTGAGCAACTGTGATGTCGGTACTTCCCATTGTAATAGCAAATTGCCATCCAATATTAGCAGATCAGCACTGTGACTTTTCATTTAGCTTGTTTTATTTCTTACGATGCAGTCTGAGATGTGCTGTGACTCTGCAGCTGTTCTCCCCTGCAGAGTGTTGTCACACACAGTCACGTTTAGTCAACACTCACTGCTTTTCACCGCTATCTCCTTTTTCCTGCTCGCTTTCCTCAATTTTCCATTCTGTTTCTGCGGATTCCACACTGTTCGCTCTCATTTTCTCCTCCTCTATCTTTACGCCACATCTTTGTCTTTGCACTCGCTCTTCTCTCTAATCTCCCCCCCCCCCCCCCTCCCAGCCTCCTGCTCGGCATCAAAGTAAGCCCTGCTCCTCGACAGGCGCCAGCTCATACGGCTTATATTCTTTGCTATTTCTATAGCAAAAAAATATGTACTGTATAAGAAATGTTTCGGATTCTTATCATAGGAAAATCAATCAGTGTCAGAGGGCACAACACCTGAGATGTGTTTAAACAGGGTATTACTGTTGATGATAAATGTTCAGGTGATACACCAGTTTTTACCAGTTTTCAAAACCAGAGAGACCCCATACATGTCAAAGAAAAAATGTGCCTGCATGAACTTGCTGCTTTTATTACGGAGGCCCTAAGGTGACATGGTAGGGGGGAAAAGAACAACTTTGCGTTCCCTCGCAAAAAACGTTTGCGTTCCCTCGCAATCATTGCGAGATATTGATGTTGTTTTTGTAATGCTTTTTTTAAATTGGTTGTCAACGTAATGGAGTTGTCAAATATTTCTGAACATGAATGTTCTGAACTCCTTTTTTAATCCTTTGTGGATCCTCAAGTTCCATGTACTCCATTTTGCCTTAATTGCCATATGATGACATTTCACAAAATGGACATATTATCCATTGAGTATGTATTTATTTGCTACCATGAGCTAAATATAGCATGTTTGTTGCCATCATTGCATAATTGAACATTTACAGTATATATGTGTATATCGAGACAGTATATCCTAATAATAAATGTGGGTTGATGCTACATGAGGTGTGGCTGGCTGCTATTTTGGTATCTCCTGTAATGTTCAGGAACATTTATTTCTGATGTCAAATGCGAGTGAAATCTTTTGAGTCCTCTTTACTCATCCCTCATCTCCCCCTGTGTCTCTTTGACCCCAATCACCCCCCCCCCCCCCACCACAATAAACACAGTGAGGACTTTACGTACGATCCACTTCTGTCAACCATGGTTAGGTCGTGCTAGTTATATTCGGCGTTAAGATTGATCACTGGAGTGTGCGTGCTCATGTCGGTGGTCCCAGGCTGTAGGATGTCATCATCGATGAGCAAAATACTCTGAGAATTTTGCCCCCAGCAGCCAAATTTGATAAGTAAAATCCGAGCTACGAGTGCGACTCGTTTGATTAGCAGCACAATTGTGACTTGTTTTCCCAAGAGGGACCGACCATCAGTATAATTGAGCGAGCGCAGAGGCAGCCCATAATTGACCTATCATAGTTGACCTCAGGTGTGTTATTGACTGTAATTGCGCTCATATGTGTCAGGCCGCCGATGTGCGCAAATGCCAGCGCCGCCTTTCAGCGCAACTATATTTTTGGTCCATATACAGTGCAACAAGAGTATATTTTCTCCACACACTAATGGCATCTTTAGCACGGCCGTTTCCATGGGAACCGAGTTGCCACGGAAACACCGCACGTCTCTTTGAATTAGAAACGTCTCCTGCTATCTCCTCACGCCGTCCTGTCTGTCCCTCCTTCACTTTTCGCCATCTTGACTCGCGCCTCTTTGACAGGCCAGCTGCTGTCAGTCACAACCACTTGAAGAAGACGCGTGGCCATAAAAAAAAAGAAAAAGAAAAAGTGAAGGAATCCGGGGAAAGTGTACAACTCGTGTTGTATTTGTACTTTCCATGCACATAAAATTAGCTTGAGAAAGGCGGAGAGTGTTTTTTTTTTTTTTGCATTAAATACAGCGAGTTGGAACAGGAAAGAGACGCTGAATGACACTCAAGATAACGATGACGAAAGGGATCCTACGAAGTGAAGAGCGGGAAGATTGAAAAGGGGATGAAGGTGCGAGGTGCGACATACATGGCAAGGTGGGATGGAGACTGCTGATGAAAAGGATGATTGATTTTTGCACTCTCCTATCAGTAACCATGCTGCCACACTTATCTGATTTGATCCTATTCATTTATTTTTATGTTGTGTGTGTGAAGCCCGGAGGAGATGAGAGTAGAAAAAGTGCAGGCGCCACCGGTGAATGGAGTTATTCGGGCTGAGCGTACTCATGAGAGCTGGGAGAAAAATCACGTTCATCCCCCAGGTGGTGATGAATCCCTGGAAGCACATGAGGGATTTGCCGCCAGGGAAGAGGAGGTGAAAAGAAGACGCGCAGGAAAGGAAGCGGCGTCCAGACATGTGCAAGGGGAGAAAAAAAATTACGTCATGACAAGGTTTTGAACCCGGTGTCTCAAATTGCACACCGCACTTGACTCCGGTGTGCACCTCTCGCCCCAGGTGTTCATCGAGATGGATGACACAGATGGCAGGGAGGAACAGGAAAAAGAGGAGAAGCACTTGCCTTTGCTTTGTTAAAGACAATTGAGGCCTGATTTCCTAAAGGTTTTCAAATGCAAAAATGGATCGTTTGCCTACAAAAATGTGGATTCATTAACAGGACACAACGAGGATTGCGTCTACTAAGTTTGCCATACAGTATATTTAACGTGTTGTAGGAGTACGAATGACCCTTTTTATGAACTTTTCAACTTGCATATAAGAAAAGCTGCCTCTAGTTATGTACGTTTCATTATGCGAACTGTCAGCATTGCGATAGTTGTGCTGTTTTTTTGTTGTTGTTTTTTTTACTCTTAATTAGACCTCAGAATGACTTCACCAAAACCCCACATAAAACTTGATGTCGCCTCAGCAAGTAGAAAGCTGTCATGAATGCAGCTGGAAGAACCACTTACACATTAATGCTACTTCTAATCACAATTCTCACAGCAGCCACCCACCTAAATTTCGGATTATTGTTGCAAAAACTTTTGACTGTATATACAATACATACATTCGCTGCTATGTCAAAAACACTTATGTAAACTTTTTTCATAAAAAAAAAAAAAGATTTTGGAATGAATTTGAATGCAGACATTCCAAAAACGTAAAAAAAAAAAAGATTATTTTTTTCATAGCAGTGACGATATGCTATTCATTATATGTATTGGAGCGTCTCTTAAATTCGATTTTTTTTTTTAAACGACGCATAAACCGGACATCTGTTCCCCATGGCAACAAGTTGTTGTGTACGCAGCCAGAAGTTCCGTCTACAACAGCGGCCGACTTAAATCATTAATGTGGCAAAAAAAAAACGTTTTCCGTGTTAAAAATGAAACCAATTCGAAAAAATATACAAAAGAAAAACATCTGAATAAAATTGTTAAAATAAGCACTTGTTTGTTTCGTATGTTATTTTCATCATAGTGAAGTACCGATATATTTTCTCTTATTTATATGTTGTACTATTTTCAACCACACACCAACGGAGCCGGAACGGAATTGAATTTCGTAGTTATCTCGATTTTAAGAATGCTTCAAGTTATAAACAAGGTCACGGAATGAGGGTTGAGGTACTATTGTGCAAATAGATTAAATTAGCACCAGCATTTGCAAAATTAGCACCCACAATGTGATATAGCAAATTTTCTTCTCACTTGTACAATTTCATATCTTCTGAATGATCTAATTCTAAGGCCTAGTACACACATATCTAACAGTTTTGGTCAAACTGCTTATGGCGCTCTAAAGCCGATAACAGAGGCGGGGCTACACCTGCTTGGACTGCTTGCCAGCCAATCACAGGAAATGTACAACACAACACAATGGATTGTTGAGCGCTCTGCTCCGAGTTGTTGAAGGGGCGAGGGGCAAAAATATCTTGGAGATGCTGTTGGTTTTCCAGACCCCCTACGACCTCTCAGCACCAACCATGCCCAGATAACGGGTTTATTTTCTCTCTTCGCCGTTTAACTAGCAGTTGAACCTTTGCCCCCCTGCCCAGATTGCCAATGTCAGAGTCCTGCTCATCAATCTTCCGCCGTTTTCGATGAAGCAGAGAGTAGCCTGCTAACAGTATTATTTGAACAGACAAAAATAGAAATGAATCTCCTTCCAACTTTCTTTTGAGAAATGTTCTCTGTCTGTTGTGAGTCATGGATGGGTGTGTTCCCCCCCCCCCCCCCCCCCCCTAGAATGTAACAAAAATGGTTAGGACAGCTTTCGGCTCTTTGACTTTAACTGACAAAGTAAGGCTGCTACGAGACTGCAGTACATGGATGAGAGGCGGCATTTTTACACAACTACTTTGTTTTTGCATATTTTTGTTGAATCAAAGTGCCTGAAGCATCAACTGGCTTATTGGAGATCACACAATCCTGCTAATTTAAGCTGATTTCATGCTTGGAAACTACCATCTTTTTCATGTTAATGTTGATGCTAAGATGCAAAATATTAACAGTCTCAAATTTCCAACCGCCTTGAGGTACATTCACAAAGACTGACGCCTTCATTTTTGTTAGAAATGGTTTCATCGACTAATTATCGCCACTTTGTCTAATCATTAGCTGTCATATTCGTGTACACAGTTCAGTGTGCTTAATCGGCTTTTTATCTTACACCTCTTTCCAAGCTTTCTTTCCAGTGTGGGAAGTGTTGATTTTACTGAATCCCCCAAAAATGAAATAATAATGACAATATTTCTAGAAATCTAACCATTGCATCACACTCACTACAAATATCTGACGTTATAATAAAATACATCAATGTAAACTGACAGATTTGTTTATTTATGAATAACTCTGCTATCAGTAGCCAAGTTTACGTCATGGAGCCATTTATTCCGATTAGAATAAATCCCAATGGACATACGGATTGAAAACACCTTAATTAGAATGAAAAGGCCAAATCCGAATGGAATTTCATTCGTACTTGATAGATATTGTAACATTTTTAATACTTCATTTCATATTTTAACCATTGTTACACATTATTAACATTTTAATTCTTTATATTAACCTTGTCGAAATGTTTTGTGTCCTGTGCAGAGCAAGTGGTGTTGATTTCGGTATAATTTGACCTTAAACTGGGACATACTATTTAGTCTAAAAAAGTTCCTTCTCAGCGTTTTGTGCGAAAACACATTTAGTCCTTGAGAACAGAATCTGTTTTCGAACACGCACTCCTGACTCTGTTTTCGCCATCGCTCATGGAAAAGTACCCAGAGAGTATGTTTTGTCTACAAATGAAAGAGAGGAGGTCTTTTAACTATAAGAAGCCATTGTACACGCGGAAGAGCTACATTCGACGCTCTGAAATTCCACCTGTTTAAGTGAAGCAATTGGAGTCTGTAATGAATGTCCAGAGATCTCTGACCTTTTTTTTTATTAAATCATTTATGCAAAGGTGTTTTTTCTTACATTAAATCTGTCTTCAAGTTTTCGAACACGCAAAGAGGACAAATAATTGTATTCCTCTTTCATACTCACAGGGGTTGTATCATTAATTTTGCCAATCCGAACGAGCGTCATGTAAACAGTTGAATCAGAGTAGCCAGGCTGCGTCCGGTCTGTGCATGTTTTGTCTTAATGTAATGCGTCGTGACGTCATCGTTTACGCACTTTATAATGGCAGCCTGTTACAAAGAGCTCGTCTGCGACGGGAGAACTATTTTTAAAGTAGAGATGCAACGATATCCAAACATCATGATACGATAAATATCACCATATGAACCTCATGATATGATAATTATCTCGATATTGTGGGGAGGTTGGCGGTAAAAAAAACACACACGATATTGCAAAAAAAATAAATAAATGTTTGACTGATTTATATGAGAGATAACCGCCACAATAGCCAAAACAATCCTAATTCAAATTAAACTGCACTAATAAACTAACCACCAGAGGGTGCTAGAACTACATAAATAGAATACAGCCTCCCCTTTTTAACAGATGTGCTGCTTTTAATATCGTGACATGACGACAACAACGATATTGTGTAAATTTTAATATTGCGATATCACGGTATTGCTATTATCACAACATCTCTATTTTAAAGTACTTGGAACTTGTGTTAATCAAGATTTTTGCTTTATTAAAAGTGTTAAAACTTTTACAATTACCGTGCTGAATACATAATTGAACTCCATCTTGATAAATGGCGTTTACATCGATCTGTGTGTATACAACAGCTGTGACATGGCTGATCTGATTAACTTTGTGGAGCATGTAACAGGTGACTAGAAATCTCTATGTAAACCTGGCTAGTGCCAGACTTTGTTCAGGCATCTGATTGGCTAAAATGACTAACAGCCCCACCTGATAATTTATTATGTTTAAAAGCTTGCAAATACATTTTCATGTGAACATCCAATTTTTTTTTTACTATTATTGTTTATTCATTGATTGAAATGAATGTTGATACTGGACAATACAAAATAGACGTTAGGAAAAAAAAATGCACGTGCGTATGATAAGACACTCAATTGAAAGTGCAGTTTCAGTATAGTTTTGAGCGTGTTGGTTTTGATTTCACGTATGACTAACCATTATCCAAACTGTTGACGGGGGTGATTTGGATGCGCTTGATTAGAAGCGGGCCGTGTAAAGCGGTGCCATCATCTCTTGACTGTGTGACAAGCTCACCTTCACCGCTGAGAGCAAAGCAGAGAATGAGTTCCATGTGGGAGAGATATCCTCCTCGCTGCACATATTTTGACTCCGTAGCAGCAGAATAGGATGACTCACCTGCATCCGTTTAGAAAAGTATGCAAGCATTCCAGCAGTTGTCAGGTGAGTGCTGGTATCGTTTGTGTGGTCGTGATGTGACGAGTTATAAAACTGCTTAAAGTTCACGTGGCTCTATTGTTATCCGGAGGCAATTATTTCCGTTTAAGATCGGCTGTGTTACAAATGGGTAAGACATACAACATGTACAAAGAAAAGCAGTGTAGTTTTTTATTTAACTTTTTCTTTCTTCCATTTATGTTTTTTTTTTTTTTTTTTTTAACATACACCCGTTGCTCAGCTGGGTTGCACGGATCAGAGCTAAATGGTTGTACGGTGAAGGAATATTTTGATTACTATATTAAGTGTAATCTTTGCGTGTCCAAATAATTGTATTCAGGATCTGATGAAGAAGGTTCCTTGCAAGGATTTATTTAGAAGCCTCTAAAGACACAGTTAGGACACCTACATCTGAATGCGATGTGGACCCCCCAAGTGTGTAACAGTCTACAGAACATCCACTCATTTATAACCAAAGGATAAAAGGATCCTCCTCCCGGCTCTTGATTGAACAAAGGGCAGACATGTCATCTCCTAGATTGAACAAAGGTGTAATGTTGATGGTAAACAGACATCTTTATACAGTTCCCCTTCTTGATTGGGGGAACAGATGTAATCAAGATCTGACCCCAGACCTTCAGTCCCTAATGACAAGAGACTCTGACAACATCATGCACATTCCCCCTCCAACAGCATTGAGGGTACGAAGATCAAATAAAGTTCACAAAATCACCATCCCACTGTATTCTTTTAAACACTCATGATTATATCACATTGATATGCCTATAAGTAAATTCAAAAACAGTAAAACATCAAATTGAAAATGTTAAATGTCTTCAACGGCTGCTTTCGATTGGCGCTATCTTGCCCAATCAGTATACACAGCTCCCACGTGTCAGTGATTAATTACCTGCATTGCCGCCAGTGCAAACGAGCATAATCAACTCCTCATGAAGGCGCTTTCCCATTAACTGACGGGGCCAAAGGTAACGCCAAATTGACTTCTCCGCTTGTCTTAGCAGGGTTTGCTCTTTTTGAAGGGATTGTTAGTTTAATTCACCTTTTATTCCCATGAGGGAGGGGATGTTTTTGTGTGTGTTTGATGACAGATAAGGGAATATATGACAAACTGTAGTAGAGCACAAATACAGTACAATAGAGCAGTGTTTCACAGCTTTTCTTGGGCCAAGACATGTATTTACATTAGAGGAATTTCACAACACAACACAAATATGTGTTGTAATGCACAGTATTGAAATAATTATGATTTTGTCTCAGTTTCTTCACAAATTTACTTATTGTGAAATTGGTGCCTGTTCAGTTGAACGCAAAGCTCTTATGATTTTTTTTTATAGGAATGGCAAAAGCTAGATACACAGTACTTTGTGTTATTTAATTGTTCTGCCTTTCATTGTACGTCACTGCCGTAAATAGTTGAACAACAATACTTTTTTTTCCCCGAAGTAAATCATTTCCAGACCAATTAATTGAAATTAATAATAATTTCTGGTAGATGGTGATCTCACATCACACTAATGTAATGCGGCACAGTAGTTTGGAATTGAGTTGGGGGCAATACAGACACTAATGGTATATTTTATTTATATAGTGATTTTAAAAATGCTCAAAAATGCTTTACAGTATATACAAGCAGCATATGATGAATAAAAACAACACATTAAAAATCCTTCATTAAAGTGGAAGTCAACCTTAAACATTTCTTAGCAATTATATGTTGTATGCGACCTCATTAGTCTAAACTTAACATTCTGATTATTATTACATTTTTGGAATATGAGTTATAAAGCAAAATCCAGCCGTCTTTATCCATCTCAGGGGGCGGCCATTTTGCCACTTGCTGTCGACTTAAGATGACATAAGTGTTGCTCAGGGCTCAGGCAACAACCAATCACAGCTCACCTGTTATCTGAAGCTGAGCTGTGATTGGTTGTTACCTGAGACCTGAGCACAAAAACGGGCTGGATTTTGCTGCTTAACTCATATTCCATTAACGCAATATTAACCAGAATGCCATATTTAGACTAGTGGGGCCACAGAGAACATATTACTCTGAAAAAAAAATGGGTGGTGATTTAAACAGTTCTCAGTTTTGAGAAGGGATTTCAATTTTGAAGGTAGAGGGAAATAGAACACACAAAAGTTATATGAGCAGTATTTAAATGGTGGAAGCTCAACGAACATTGTGTTAGCTCTAACATATATTTATTTCTACCTCTTAATGCCTATGAAATCCAAAATACCGTGGCAATTGTTTTAATATTTTCACAGGTCAAAGTTGAGAGCATTTTATATGTAAAAAATTTTTTGGGGGAGGTGTGGGGGGTTCTACGTTCTTGTTAAAAGACTGAAATGAGTTCCCTCTGCATGTGCTTCAGACTGGGAGGAATATGTTCTTTCCCATATTTCATTTCCCTAAAGAGATGTTTAACTCATTGAACTCCCTCTTTTGCACTACAGTGTAGGAACACAGCGGAATCATGAGAAAAGATGGGTTAAAATGTCTCGCTAAGCCTGCCTTGTTAAACAAATGCAAAAGCAGAGTCACATTTTCCTATTCCTTTAAACTGTTCCACTTAACAAGCTTTTTACTTCCCTGGGCAACAGTTTAGGCTTGAATGACATGATGTCAGTAGTGCCGGGGCATCCATTGTAACAATGGACGATTGAATAGGGCACTTAATTGCTTCCTTCTTGTGGCGCTCACAGTGACAATGGAGGTGAGTGTTCACTGGCCATCGCGTGTTTGTAAATGAGGCTGACACGGTTTCAAGACAAAGAGATTAATTAGCACTCATTAGACAGTCAGTTGATTACAAGCCAGTAGCCGGTGGCGCACAATGGAAGACGTCATGGGCTCTTTTGGAGAGGTAAATAGGATGGCTCTCCTCTGGCTCGCACTGGCAGTTAAAGAGGTTTTCAGACATGCAAAAGATAAATGCATAATGTGTATGATGCTTTAATAAAAAAAAATTCCTTACAGTAGAAGAAGGAGTAAAACGGCTTAAAGTGTATCTGAGTGATTGCGCAACTGCAATCTGGATGGCCTAAGTCTTGTGAATTTATGATTTTAGAAATGTCTATTCTCTCTGAGGTCTCGTGTGCTTATAAAAGTGGGTTAGATTTGCAAAATGTGCAGGCAGAAGATTTTGATAGTGAATTATTGATACAAATAATTTTGAATGAATCATTTCTAACCCACATGATATGGCCTCAAAGGATATATTTGCTTGCATCTGATATTTAGAGTTTTGGATCGCAACTGGGAAGATTTGGCCAAACGTTATTGTTATTATTAACCGAAGTCACAGTTTTTATTAGGGATGCATGATTGACTACACGTAAAATTAAAGAGCAATTCATTGATTTGTGTTGTATTTTAAAAAGGTATTGAGATGGAGCCTATTCCAGCTGGATTTTGAGTGCAAGGCAGGTTACACACAAAAGAAGGACAATTCAGTCTTCAATGAACTTCATATGCATGTTTTTGGAATGTGCCAGGAAGCTGCAGTACCTGGGGAAAAAAAAAACAAAAAAAACAGCACAGGTAGACAAAATGCAAACGCCACACAAGAAGGCATGGGTTGAGATTCGAACCCATTACCTCAGAACTGTGCGGCAGACATGCTCACCATTAAGCTCTGTTGTGTTTTGATCATTAAACATTAAAAAACAGTGAAAGACTGCTTAATAACTGGAAGTGCTACCAGAGTTCCACTCAGACAAAAAAAAAAAGTGTTAAATACAAAAATGTGTTACATACAAAAAAAAAAGTGTTACATACACGAGTTGAAAAACGGTCCAAATAACGGGCAAAGTTGCAGCATAACTCCGAGTGAATGAATGTTGTCTTGTCGTCCTCCAGCCTCTCCTCACTCATGCCAAATCATCCATGTGGAGCTCTGCCTTGCTCATTCCATCAGCTGTTGGTTGAGCTCGTGCCTGCGATGATGTCATTGCCAGTGAGAGGGTCATGTGTGGGATGAACAGTTGAGAATATAATTGTGACTGTAATTTAATATAGAATTATTGTTATAGGTCTTCTTCCCCATGTATTTTTTTTAAGAAACTGAAGCAATAAATAAATCTGTATTGCGAAAAAAAAAAAATCTGATTTATTATAAATAGATGTCTCGGTCTTCTAGGTTAGGCTTATGGCATAACCCCGACTTTCAACTTAACAACCAACCATTTCATTTAGCTGTGTGGGAGCAGAAAGGAATTACACATCTCCCCCATCTCTTCTCAGATAATATGTTTATATCATATACATCCTTGCTCCAAAAATACAATATAAAAAACGGAAATTTTTTACATTATCTACAAGTTAAAAATATGATAAAGAAAAAAATTCCAACACTTCGGGGTACGCTCCAACCGCCTGTTTTAGCTGAAGATATTAACAAGCTTTCTCCGACAACAACAAAAAAACTTTCAAAAATATATAAGTTACTTTCATATACTGATAAAATGTCTTTACCCATCTCGAAATGGGAGACAGACTTGTCTATAGCACCGGAACCTGACTTTTGGATTCAAGTTTGTGAAAACGCATTTAAAATTACAAAACACACAAATTTACAACTTATCCAATATAAAATTATTCACAGAACATACAGTACATTACTCAATATATGATGAAGAAAATGAGACTCTCAGACTCCGACATTTGTCTCCAATGCTTACAAAACACTACAGACACTTATGTTCATGCTTTATGGTTATGTACTCCGGTTATGTATTTCTGGACTAAAGTCTTAGAAAAACTTTCCGCTATTTTGGACTGTAGGATACCTTTATCTCCAAACTTGTGTTTGCTAGGTGACCTAACAACAACTGACTTACCACATAAACAATTTCAATCTACACTTGTAGCCCTTACTATCGCTAAAAAAACAATTCTTGTTAACTGGAAAAATAAACAAACTCTGAATATCGACCAATGGTCTAACCTTCTCATAAATCACATTTTAATGGAAAAAATATCTGCCTCAAATAAAAACCAAATATCAAAATTTATAGAAACATGGTCTACGTATATAGAATTTTTTAACCTAATTCTGGTTACTTAATTCTGTCTGTTAGCGAGAGCCACTACATCGTGATAACTTACATTGATGTTTCTGCATTTGGCAATTTATTATTATATTATATTATTAGTATGGGATATAATGGGCTTTAGGTGAACTGATGAAATACACACATGCTCGCACGCACACACACACACACACACACACACGCACATACACATACTCACCCACATACAAAAAAAAAAATATATATATATATATATATGTGTGTGTATATGTATATATATATGTATATATATTTAAAAATATATATATTAATTTTTTTTAATTTGTTTAAAAAAAAAAGATAAAATAAAGTCAAATGAAATATCAATGAAAATTAAACAGTTTTTCTTATCTACTTCAATTAGCTAGAGTTGTTAGTTTACTAAACAATTCGGCTTGCGATCTTTTAATCATTTACTACATCAACTTTTCTGCCAAATTCCACCAAACAAGTGGGGCATAAACATCAGTCAGTCAGTCATAAATCAGATTACAACAATAATTTAATTGAGCAAATTCTCAACAATCAATTAATCCATTAATGCTTGTCTTTAGTTTCAATCCAATTTTCAACCTGAATGATCAAATAAGAAACTTTCATCAAAGGTAACAATTATTAAAGATGTCTTCCTTTCTTGCATCTAAATGTTGAACGTTCTTGTATCTTGTCTGCATTAAAGTCGGGATCATCCAGGCTTCACTAATGAACATCCAAACAAAGAACTTCAACTTCAATTGAGTGCTGGAGCATGAAATATCTTTACCTGAATTAAAAATAATTAGTAATGACGTTCACTCACACACAAGCAGGAAACAATTCACACACCCTGTCCTAATTTTTGCCTGCGTTGAAATGTAGCTACACGCACACACGCACACAGACAGTCCCACTGCGGGAGTGAATCATATGCCGCCGCTTCTCCAATCATTTCCTGGACAGAAATAGCAACGTGTCAGTCAATCAGGACATTATAGGATGTTTAAAATGGGGGTAAATGAAGCTGAGAGTCTTTTGAAACCGGGTCATTGATAATTAAACAGCTGAATATGAGATTAATTAACAGCATGTGTGTGTGCGCGCGTGCGTGTTTGATTTGAAACGGGGTGGTTGGTTCACGCTGGGGAAAGATTGACAGCAACGGCAGCGCTCTTGACTGTGAGGAGGGAAGATAGAGGGAGGAGGATGAAAGGAGGCGAAAGACGAGCGTGATGAAGTGGAAAAGCTGATTGTTGCCGGGCGCCATGCGCACGCCGGCGTTTTGTGTGTCACGATGTGTGCGTGTGAGTTCTTAGCTTTTGCCTGTTTTGTCAAGCAAGACTCGCTCTCTCTCACTTTCCAATCCTTTCCCACCAGAGCTTGTTGAGTGTCGGACTGATATGCTGCTCTTCCCCTGCAAATCTAATTGGAGACGGGTTTTCATAGGCATGACATGGAGATGAGTTGCCAAATCCTTTCAGGCCCTCGGCACTGCACACTGACGCAGCGGGACGATCCCTGACAGTCTTTATGGCTCCGTTCGAAAGAACTGGGAAGAACAACTTCCAAAGTCCGACCTCAAAGTGTTCCAAATGGATGGATTGCAACGTTAATAATGACGGCGAATATTTGCTTTGTTTGTGACGAGGTATTTATTGCAAAGAAGCAGCCCCAGGGAAGTTAGTTTGACTCTGATTCCAAATATCGAATTACAAGTGAATGATATCTTTAACAGCAGTACGAGAAAAAAAGCTGTTGCAGCCCATTTGCGAGAAAGAAACTCGAAAATTTGCCACTTTTTTGCGAGAATAAAACACTACGACAAATAGACGTAGCGTAGCTATAGTCTAACGTGAGGATTTGTTGGTGGTTAATGAGACACTGTTTATAAAATGAAAAAGCAGGATGGAGACGGATTCAATCTTAATTTAAACTCTACTCGTCATACACGGCAGCTAGAGCGACAACACTTCCTGATCACCTATCAGCTGACTAAACACTAACCAATCAGAAGCTAGCATACTTTAGGTAAATGCAAGTGAATGACGGAGAGCAGCAAATTCAACACATCAACTTAGCGACTTAAACAAAAAAATACCAAAATGTATGAATGTGTAAATAATAATTCTGGAAACATAAATGTACTAGTAAATATACATTTTACCAAATTAACTTAAATGCTTGATCCTGAGGTTGTGGACCTTCGCACAGCGAGGTGTCTTTGTCGCTGGCCGTACCCAACGCTTCAAAGAGCGAATGCTTATGGTTAATCTCTGCTAAAGCAATAAGGGATACTGTATGTCACGGAGGAGGCGGGACTTCACAGTTCGTCTCAGTTCGCCGAAGCATTTCAGAGAGCTGAGACGTTGGGCGCGAGCGCACTTGTTGGGGGGCGCAGGGGTGGGGGGTACGAGTGTTGGGACGCGGCCTGTGTGTCGCAGCAGTGGTTGGAAAACGGCGTTGGTGTGTGACTTATGGAAGTCGGAAGTCCGTGGCATCTACCCCATTACTATCTCCTTATTTGAAAACCCAACCGAAAAGTATTGGCACGAACATCCGAGTCGCACATTTTCGACTTTATAAACTCACAAATTTACAAGTTTTTTCTTGCAAATTTTCGACTTTATAAAGTGGCAAATTTGTGAGTTTTTTTTCTCTAAATATTGCCCCGATCCTCAATTTTTTTTTTTATAAATGTGGCCCTAATACGCCATCGTGCAGCAGAGAATTTAATAAAGTTAATACAAATTTCAGGTTGCATTTAGGGCTGTCAAAATTAAAGCGTTAACTATTGAGATTAATTTAAAAAATAAACTCAGTTAAGATGCATAACTTTAAAGTAATTTGCAAATGTTGCAGAGCCTAATTCAAATAACCTATTTGTTGCATGCCTTTGGCCTATCTTTTTTTTTTTTAACACAGATGCTGCAGTTAGGTTTTGGGCCAGAGATGGCAGTCATGAGTAAAAAGCAGTGAAAGCAGTGACAAACTGCACAAAGTTCCTTTAAAATATTTATATAGGCAACAGAGGCTTCCCCCCCAAAAATCAAACCATTGTCCTTGATCTCTCGACTGAATATGCTGAGACATATTTTGTTTTACAATAATACTAACTATATTTATAATATAATTTCAGATGTATCTGTGGCCAGAAAGCAAAGCGTATAGAACCTGTGCAGTCAAAGAATGGGGTACCGCTGTTGCTGATAGCCTCTCAAAATATCCACACACCTTATTCTGAATGTTGCCTCTTTTTTGTGCCCCACCCATTCTTCCATGACAATCATGCCATGTTAATGTGGTTCAAAAAAATAATCAAAACCCAATACAGGGTCTCAGTCTTTCCATAATTTTTTGCGATGACCTCGTTGCTCTGTGAACCTTAGTATGTCACTGGTTAACCATTTATGCAAATGAAGGCATTCAAGTTTTGATATAGTGGGGGAGGGGTGACCAAGTGCATAATTTGGGTCCCAGCACTTTAGCCCCCAATTATATTTCTAACTTTAAAAACTATGTTTGACTTTGAGTAGCATTCAATTGTATTGAAGACACAATGGTTCAATTTTCCAATTTTCAAAAAGGCAGCATACGTGAGGACAATTGTTAGAAGCAAAGGAACAGTCGTTCTGATGGAAGACAAAACTTTCTTTTATTTAACGGGTGTGTCCTGGCTTCACTACAACTGCATGTAGTAGTGCATAACAACACCAGTGGTCTACCTCGGAGTTTGGTGATGACACCCAGAGGTTCGGCTCACTAAACTAACTGTGGTTGGTCGCACGGCATCTGCAACAAAAACGGAATAATGCGTGTACCGTCTGCACATTCAGCACGTCAAGACTGTACTGAACGCACCGAAACTTAAAAGCCACGTTTGATGTCACTTGTTAAGACGTGAGAAAGAAGTGGTGGCAAGATGTAAGAGAATTTTTATCAGGAAGAACCACTGAAGTGACAGAACTTTAATTGGTCACAACCTGCTCCACGGAAGTGCAGACTTGAAAGTACATCAGCGGCACCGCCCTCCTTCTGACCTTCAACCTGTTTTGAGCTCAATTGTGTGTTCAACCCAAAAAACGAGGGCCACCCTGCAAAATACTGTCGATAAAAAAACGTTTTGAATTTTAGGCTTCCAACCACCATAAACATGCTAATTCATTATTCCAATTCAACTCAGGCTATTTACTGTAAGGGTTGATTTACTTGTGAGTGCCGTTATCATGTCATCTATTAATTGCAACAGTATTATTTTTTAGCTATATTTAAGAAAGTCAACGATAAAATATTCGCCAGAAAGATGTGTTATCGCAAACACAGACAACTTGTGTTAACATTTAGCACATATAAGTGGAGCCTGGGAGTGAAAGATAATAACAGATGCAAGTTTGAGTGTCTGTATACGTCATAGTGCTGGGAAATTAAAATTAAATTGCCAAATTAATAATATGACATAATAAAGAGATTTCAGTCGGGTCCTCGCACCTCCGTGCTCGAGCACTTAATAGAGTTCCTTGCCTGAACATCAATTACAAACAATTTACTCTTGAAAGCTAAATGAGGTATTTTCAAGTTCAATAGTCCAAATAATGTTCTTAAGGCAGCGCTCTTTGTGTGTGAAGAATTAATTATCAGACCCTTATTGGACTTTTCATATTATTGTATTCTTCTGTTATGCTGCGGGTTAAATTGACCTATTTGAAATCTATCTATATTTATATATGTATGTATTTTTTTTTACACACTAATTTGAAGTTATTCTTCAGTTTTATTTTTTTTGTTTCTCCCCCTCCAAAAAAAACATTATAATACAGGATTTATATACAGTTTTTTTTTTGTTTTGTTTTTTTTTAACACAAGAAAACATGAGCAGGAGATTTAAGACGATCATGACCATAAAGAGTTTCAATGAATTTTATTCTTTAAAATGTCATAATTATGTGTTTGTTATGTAGAACATGAACTATATTGTCCGAACATCTATTACAATTTACAGATGAACGTTAAATAAGGTCTTTTGAAGTTTAATAAGCCAAAAATAATGCTCTTTAAAATTGTCAATTTCTATGTGTGATAAAATCATACTCCGTTAGTTTAACTGCCGTTTGAAACTCTAGGAATATATATTTTAAAAAAATTAAAATTGTTCCGAAAGCCAAAGAAACATAGAAAAATGGAATTTACATTCATTTATTTATTGGGAACAATGATTGGCGAGTGTTTTTGGTTACGGGTGTGTTTGCAGACTGAACTTTCTAACATCTATATTTTGCAATATGTTTTATTCATGTTTTTGTTGTGTTGAGCAAGTAACAGTTTTTTTTTAAGAACATCTCAACCTAACTGGTTGAGATCATTTTGTACCTTTCACGCCATAAACTTTCAACTTTTCAGCACTGAAGCAAGAAATGTATATGTGCTATTATTGTGCTGTGTAGGCAAATAAGGTCAAACTGTTGTTTGGGTTTTTCTAACTTGTCCAGGCAGGTGCAGGTGGTATCACAATATTTACAACAACAAAAAAATTGCTGGACATTCATCTGTCACACTGAGCCATCGGGGAGACTTTAGAGCACGACAGGCTCAAAATCACCACACCGCAATAATCCGGTCAGGATGAGACGAAGGAGTGCATTAAAAGGCGTGCATGGAACAGATCGCTATCACAGTTCCGGTCTTTGATGTGCTGATGAAAAGGACGCGCAGGATCAAGCCAAGTATACCAGAACAATGGCTTTTCTTTCTTTTCTTTCTTTTCCGTGTGCCATTCATCAGCCACTTGCAAGGCTGACTTTGTCTTTTAGCGCAATGTCATCCCGCTATTCACAAAGCAACAATACACTCTGCATTCATCTCATGTTGATGCTACACTAAGTTGGAAGACAGAAAACACCCAACAATGGCTACCCGAGGTTCACCTACCTCCAGGACACTTTTCACATTGTATTAGCAACGGCGTCGATGCTAACATTACTGTCCAAATTAGCATTGTTGAGTGTCGTTCAAGTTTGATAAATGCAGGGATGTGATTTTTCCGCCAATTCGCGGAATTCCGCTTTTTTTATCCCCCCCCCCCCCCCAAAAAAAAAAACGATTTTTTTTTTTTTTTGTAGTTCATTGTGTATGCACATGACTCAGACAGATAACATCTTCTGCTATAACAAAGACATTTGTGGTATGCTCTAATATGAGTTACTTTTCATTTGGTCATGATACAATTATTTGTTCATGAAATTTGAACCCCTCAACATTATTTATGTGTTAACTTAGTAATCACATTAGTTAGATATGATGATATTCTCAGTGATAATTTTTAAAAGCAAAGGCAGTCCAATGTTTTTGAATGTGACTGATTTGGAGTTGACTAAAACTGCCATTTTATATGGGATAGTTCAATATACATTGAAAATTTATGCTGTTGTTTTGTCTATTTCTTTGTCATGTGAGTGCATTGAAAGTACTTAAAAACACAGAAAACCCATGAGCTCCTGGACCTAGCTGGGTGCCAGCGGCCCCCAGACCCCCGGCTAAATTTTCAGATAATTTCACTTTGGTCAAATCACATCCCTGTAAATGTGTTTGTTTCGCAATAACCTATGGCCTATTTTCCACATAAATTGAATCCAACTCACTCAGGAAAAATGAGGGAGCTGGAAAATGAAGTGACAAACCACTTCTTAATTACTCTGTGCATGTACGTGCAAAAATTAAGCATCTAGAGGAAATGGATAGCGGCAATAGGGGCGACGGTCAGAAGTACCAAAGGAAGAAAAGTGTCACGGATGCCATTTGAGTAGTGTATAAAAATTAAAGAGCGATAATGAGGTTGAAAGGAGAACACAGGATAAGATGAACCCTTGTAATCTGAGAAGGAGTGGATGAAGTAAGTGGTGCCCTTATGATTCCACTGAAAGGCAAATTCTGTTCTCACGAGTTATTACACCACTCAGCTCTCTTTTTAGACAATCAGGGGAAAAAAAAGGCGATCGCAAGAAAACAGCGAGGACTTAAGGGGCTGAGCTGGTAATGGCGAAAGTAAGTGAGTAGGTGAGAGGAAATGAAAAGGCAGCCGAAGGAGGTGTGTGTGTCTGTGTATGTGTGTGCGCAACATCACTCTAGCTCAGCATGTCACCGAGAGAAAATACATAAAGGTCAGCTGCGACAAGACTATTGATCCCGCAGGACAATCACAATGGCTAAATCACAGTGAGGAAGCGCTGCGGCGTATACTGGATAGACAAATGGACTTTTAATCATTCACTCGTACCCAAACTCATTTTTATCTGCTTGTACCTGCGACTTTGCAACTTAAAACATATTCATTTTCGTGTTTATGGCAATTTGGTGACCAAAAATAGACGAGATTTTAGACTAGCTAAAAGGAGGTCTAATTTGAGGCGCAGGTGGTGTGATGTGATTTGGGTGGATTTGATTAAGGTGCAGGCAGACATGTAACAAATGAAGTGTGACAGGAAATGTCACACTGAAATTATGAGTCAACGGTTTAAGAAGTTTATGGAGATGGGTAGGGAGAGACCGATTATCGGCCGAGCCGATTATCATGTCGATATTTAGCGTTTTGACAAATATCGGCATCTGCTTTTTTTTACGAATCTGAAGGCCAATTAAAGCGAGTAAGCCCTGGATGCAGAGCGCAGTTCGCCTCAACGTCGGAGGACCTAAACGTTTGACTCCGCCCACACGGATTTTTTTTTTACCTCAAAGTGGCTTGTTTCTTTCTTTGTTGTTAAACTTAACCATAACAATAACCCTATATATATATATATATATATATATATATATATATATAGGAAATTTTTCATTGATGAATTTATTTACATTTCTACATTACTTTATAAAATATGATGCTGACTCTGGGAACTCCCTACACTTTTTATTTAATTTTTTTTAAATTTTTTGTTAAAATTAAGAAATTATGTTGAAATTTTGGAGAACTTTATTTGCAGTTGAAAACTTTGGGAAGTTATTTATCTGCTTAGTTTTTAATATAGTTTAACACTTGGTGATGACCCTGCAATATTTAAAATCATTTTTAAACATAGCTGTCTATTCTTAATGCATTTAAAATTAAAAGAAAAACCTTCAAAGTATTACAAATTTAAAAAGTTAATGGCATTTCAACAAAGTTAATTTTTAAAAATTTTGACGCAAATATTTTCTCTTTTACTGCAAATGAATATCGGCTTGAAATATCGGTTATTAGCCTCTTTGACTACTAATAATCGGTATCGTGATCAGTACTGGGAAAAAAAAGCATATTGGTCTGGTGAATCTCTCTGTTTTTGGTGTACTGTACTGTAATAGCAGGTGCAGTAGTGAAGGAGCTGGAGGTGGTGTCCAAGGTGGAGTCTAAGGGAGAATTTTTGTTTACATGAACAAATTGCTTCTTGGCCCAGAGTAAACTCTTTGGTTTTATACGAAGACAAAAGCCTCAATAAGTAAACTCTCAAAGACCGACGGAGAAAAGTGATCTCACAGTAGATGTAAATCATGCATTAACTCTCCCTCAATCTGCCGGTCCAACCCCCCCACCACCTTTTATTCCACACTGCCAATCCTTTCACCCTCTCTTGACACTGCAGTGTTGGCGCCTCATTACTGTGAAAAGTAGGTAGCAGATCATTTCTGTCCCTGTGGCAGAAAAGGGGAGAAGAAAAAAAACGGGAAGTAGGGGGTCCGATGTGATGTATTGTTCCTGATGAGCGCTCACTCTCCTGCATGATTCACGAGTATGACTGACCACGTCCATGCATGCATGCATGCTATGCACACACGTGCATGCATGAACATCAGCATTTTATTGCATATGTATGAAGAGTACAGCCGATTAAACCAATGAGTGTTTAAAGCTGCTTTTGCACTTCTGTAACCACATTTTATTTTTATTTATTTATTTATTTTTCTACCATTTTCTTGCATTATACCTTGGTATTTCGCGTTTTTTTTTTAGAGATTATCACCCCCCTGCCTACCCGTGCCACTCCCCACCCCTCCTGTATTTACTGTATTCTTTATTTATGCTGCTATTTTTCTTATTATATTTACTAAGTTAACAAGTGTTTATAAGTTTATATTATTGGCTTTGTTTTGGCTCACTAGATGCGTAAATCGCCCCATGAAACAAAAACTTTTTTTTTTTTTTACATCCACTATTTTGAGGAAATTCACCTATCACGGGTGGGCATGGAACGTAACACCCGCGAAAAGTGAGGGAACTCTGTACAGCGTTGTTATAGATAGATGAACAAAGATATTGCTGGCCTTGGGCCAAAACCTCGTACGTCCAAAATAGTCACATTTGAGGAGACCCCAAAAATGGCATGTTTGTTTAACCATTAACATTGGATCATTAAAGAGAGACCAGGTAGTGGTAGCCTTATTTCAAGGTATCGGTCCTCACAACGGCTGCCGATAAACCAGTATCGGCCGCCCTCTTGTGGCCATTTTGCAATCAGGAATTAGAAATGAGAAGAATCGAAAATTGCAATAGGTCTTCCTTTAAAATCATCTGTCTTTTTTTTTTTGGGGGGGGGGGGGGGATTTTATGTATCTAAACTATTAGTGGTATCGGTACTTGGTATCGGTACTTGGTATCGGTGACTACTCAAGAGCTGTACTGGTATCAGTAAAGGAAAAAATAGTCTTAAATATCCCTTGTAAAATTATAGATTTCCCATGATGCCCCAATGAAATGCTGATGCCTGAATGCCTTTTTTTCCATCCATCCATCTATCCAGCCATCCAGTTTTCATTGACACTCCAAATGCATTAATGTACCTCATTAACCTACCTGAGAAAGAATATTATATATGCTAGATGACATTAAATTGTGCAGGTCTGCTTAATGAAGTGTGCATTGTAGTGCTGCATATAAGATTTGAGCAAAAAAAAAAAAAGCCTGGTATTTCTAACTCTTTTCAATTTTCTAGGAAGGCTGCAGTTGCTGAATCCCTTTAATCAAAGCATTCATCCTAACAATTCATTTTATTTGTATAGCGCTTCTCAAAGTCCTTAAAGGCACTTCATCTTCCATTTCTTATGTCAGTGCATGCATACAGAAGTGTGCGCTCCCTGTGTAGACACTCCTTCACATATGCGGAGTATATCTTCATAAGCGCACTCCACAAAGAAGCAGTTTGCGTCCTTGGTGTGCAGAACAGCAAAAACAGCAGTCAGTGTTGTAGCTCCAGTCGTCACCCTCTGTCACACAGCGGACCCCTGACATGATGCCGCTCTCATTACAGCCCCTCTGCCATGTCGCCTCCAGTCACTTACACCTCATGAATAATCCATCTCGACTCCCGCGTCCTGATGAGTCGCTTGGCGCTTTTGACATGGATGGCTGACCCTGCCCTGATTCAAAGCACCAGACGGCGCTTCCTTCCCCTCACACTCTCTCCTTGGAAAAACCCCCTCAGTGGTGCTGTGTTGACGATATGGAGTCATTTGACCCTAAAATAGCAGCTTCAGAATACTATTGATGTTACACTGACGGCAAACTGACTGCCTGTGTCATTGCCTCGGGTTACTTAAGGCTTTTTTTTTTTTAGGTGAACCTGTTGTGCTTGAGCATTTGTGACTATTTTCGTTCTGACCTTGTGTTTGTCGGTGTCACACTTCAAAATGTACAAAATGAGTGTGCTTGTAAATGAAGTGCTATAGTGTAGAATGGCATGTGGTCCGAACAATATGTTGGGCTTATTAAACCCTTTGCCTACCTTTCTTGAGCCAAGCCACTGATTTTACAAACAAAAATATCAGAAAAAGTATTCATGCCCTCCTTAGCTTAATCCCAGATGGTTCATGTAATATTTCCGTGTTTGTCTTGTCTTACCTGCTGCTGACCTTGATGCTATTGGGCATTATTTGAGTTGCTGCCCCTTTGGAAATGTTGCAACTGACTCAAGTTTATATTTACAGATGCCTCGGGCGCGTCTGGCCATCTTGTGACAAAAAGTAGTCTAGATTTTTGACTCGCAAAAAGCAGGTCTAAATGGTGGCACAGGTGGTGTAATGCGTTTTTTGGTGGATTTGATCGAGGTGCTAGACTTAACGATGGGCACGAAAATAGGGCCACAACTGAGTGGAATTCTTTCCATCCACTTTGTGTTGAATATTCAACACTTCCAAGAGCACCAGCATCACCTTTTGTTTTGACAAAGCCATTAGTGTGTGATTGACAAGAAGTGGATACGTAGGTTGCTATTAAATAAAAAGACTATTTAATTGTTCTTCCTGTCACTATCTGTCAATGGCATGGATAGATGAAGATTCGCTATTTATAGTAAATAAAATTCAACCTCCTGAGACATAAAATATTACATGTAAATTAGGTATGTTCTTTAAAATCCTTGTAAAATCAATTAATTGATGATTATGCCTATCAATAGTTGTGATGGATTTTTTTGTGTCAAAACTGGAATTGATTTTGAACGGAAATGTGCATAAATCTGTGGGAGGATGTGCATCCTTCGAAGAACATGAAAAATTGACATGCATTGGTGTCTCTAGCACAGTAATTCCGAACCAGCTGTATTAGTAATTAGTAGTTAAGATCTTTGTAACTTTCTTTCTCCAATTCCTGCAAGTACAGACGCTCCCCACCTTACGAACGAGTTACGTTCCGGACGATCGTTCGTAAGGTGAATTTGTTCGTAAGTTGCTTCAGTGCTATATTTTGTATTATAATTTATGTTTAAAGCCTATATAATTATATTGAAGGTTTATATAAGTATGTTTAAGGCTTGTACAAGTAACCTGCATTGGTTTGTACTGAAAAAAACTTTTAATAAAATGGAGAGAATACGTACAGTACTGTACTGTACTACGTATGTTAGAGAGAGAGAGCGAAAGACACACACAGTATGTACATGTACGTAATAAGATAAATAAAATGAAGTTACTTTTGGAAGATGTACTCGATGCTTAAGGAGATGATGGAGGAGGATTTTATATCATGAGAGATTCTTCGTCGTCGCTGGAATCGGCTTCAAAAGTTATTTCCTGCTTCATGGGGACCGGCGTTTTCTTCCTCCTCCTCCTCGCCACGTTGCTCAGCCTCCAATGAGCTCTCACAGCGCCAATCGTCGGTATTAGAGGCGGAAAGAAGCACTACGCGCAATACAAAATCTAACTTACAGCATTTCTTTCCGAACATTTTTCGACATACTGTACGCGCAGAAATGTTCGTATGTACCGTTGTTCGTAACTCGAATGTTCGTAAGTAGGGGAGCGTCTGTATATCAGCTTTGTGTTCAACTAAACAGGCCCAGAAACGAAATACATTTGTGGGTAAACTGACGCCAGATCATTACAGCACGCCGTGTATACATTTTGTGACGTAATGTGCCAAAAAGTAAAATACATACAGTTTTATGATGAATAATGTCAAATATATTTTGATATCATCACGACAAATAGGAACCACATGCGTTCCTGAGGCATCACGTGTCATAATTATCCGTCTTCAACTTCCCCTCTCACGCTGTATGATTTTGTCGGCTAATTGTCTCTCCGTCTCTCGTTTCCAGGACGACAACTCCATGTTTTTCCAGTTCGGCCCGTCGATCGAGCAGCAGGCCTCGGTCATGCTGAATATCATGGAGGAGTACGACTGGTACATCTTCTCCATAGTGACCTCATACTACCCGGGCTACCAGGACTTTGTCAATAAGGTGACTTAAACAGTTGTAGCATGCTAATGTATGTGTTGTGGGTTATTCTAAACATGAGGCAGAAACACGGTAGGCGGGTATGCTACCTGTCTGCTACATTATCATCATCAGTGAATGTTCTGCCTTTGGAAATGAATATCAGTTCAGGACAAGTTGAGGTCAGTGAGGAATATTATTTCCTCGATGGAACATTTGCTTTTGAACTAAGAGATTCACTTAGCTGTTATTATCTGTCACTTTGGAGCACATTACAGAAGCGCTTTCACTTCATGTGCTTCCCCTCAGCTGTAGAACCTGCTGACTTGTCAAAATGGGCATGCTATTCTCCCCCCCCCCCCCCATTTTGTAATATTTCTCAGTTGATATATAAATGATGAAGCGGTTCCCTACAAAGGCAACCAAAGCAGAGGACCTGATTGTTTGGGTTCAAACCATAATTTCAAGCTTTTAAAAAAGATAAGGTTGGCAGACTGATGTAAATGGGCCGCGTGTACCATTTTCTGATTGCTTTAATGGAAAAAGCAGAGCGGCTGAACATTTCGGGTTTTTTTTTTTTCTAAACGGAGTTGCTCACTAAGGCTGGAGGCTTCTTATCTCCCGGGCCGAGCAAAGACTCTTTCAAGGCATATGAGACCCAGAGTAATACAGAACACCAGCATTACACTTGATACTTGCAGAACACAGAAAGTTAGACTTACAGTTGAGTTTGAAAGCAAAAAATGCATAATACATACAGTACAACTTCCTCGGTTGAGTATTTTGCTGAAGTTAGCAACAATCCAAAACTTTCCACGTTAAAGAAAACAAACTATACTGTAAGCTACTAACGGGTCAAGAGAACATCTTTAACCTATTTCCTCTAGCAAATATTAAGAAGTTTACATATGCGCTGCAAACACATTTAGCTGAAAATGTAAGACATTTTGTGTTATTCATACCTGCTAGTGATGTCTACTAGCAATCACTGCATTTTTTTTACGCTCAGAGGCATTCACGGCAAAATAACGCTCACAGGAGGGTTGCCGATTACGGCAAAATAACCACTTTTGCAGGGGAAAACATTTTTTCATCAATACACTTGCCTGCGTTGTACAAAGCATGACGCCACAGACTGGCTGCTACCATATCATTTTTTATTTTTTTGCTTTTACAACACGAGGATCAACCACACAGGAGAAAATAATGGACTGTCTTGACTCATTTGCCACTGACTTCTGAAAGATTTCGTTGTATTTGCTAAGTAAATGTGCTTTACGTTACAATTAGACCTCACAGGGTAAACACTACCTGGCCTGTTTCTATTTCCATTTCATTCCATTACGGTAGCTATATTTGCACTTTGTTTACATTCCAATTGTAAAAAAAAAATATCGGCTTAAATATCGTGCTGCAATAAAAGTTAGATTATTCCAAAGCACCAATCACAAATCTATTGTTCAGTAATTATTACCAATATCGTCATCGCAAATTTCTTTGAAATATTGTGATATAATTTGTAGGCCATGTCACCCACCCCTGGCTCAGGGATGTCCAAACTTTTTGTCCGAGGGTCGCATACGGAAAAATCAATGGATGCAAGGGACACTTTGATTAGATTTTTAAAAAAAATGTGAACTTATCAAGCATACCAAAATCTGTTAATCAAGCAGTTGCATATTGTTTATATATTACAGTCTTTTGAAAAACGGCTACTTGAAGAGCTTTTCCATAAAGCAAATAGTTTAGGATATTAGATTTTGGGGTGGCCAGAGACCCTGCAACCTACCAGAAAATATCTGCCCCTCCACTGAATAGCTGTTGAATCCCATCTTTACATTCACAACCAAAACAAGAGTAATCTGTTGAAAGCTGGCCATTTTTAAAGCAAAAACTTATGATCCATTTATGTGATTATGTTCATAATTTGGACCTTGACAAAGAGTAGAAAGTGGAGACATGTTGTTACTTGTTTAATTGATTTTTTTTTTTAATGTGCACGTTTTGAAAAGCTCTAGAGTATACAAAACTAATTTATTAGTAGCAAATGTAATTTTTAGTATATGCCGCGGGGCCGCTTAAAATTGGACAGTGGGCCACAAATGGCCCCCGGGCCATAGTTTGGACACCCTGCTTTAAGACATACAAATTCTTTATCCGTCTTCTATTTCAAGGTCCGCAGTACCATTGACAATAGCTTTGTGGGCTGGGAGCTGGAGGAAGTCCTCCTGCTGGACATGTCAGTGGACGACGGCGACTCCAAAATCCAGAACCAACTAAAAAAACTGCAAAGTCCGGTAATCCTGCTCTACTGCACGAAGGAGGAGGCCAGCACCATCTTCGAGGTGGCTCACTCTGTGGGTCTCACTGGTTACGGCTTCACATGGATCGTCCCCTCATTGGTGGCTGGAGATGCAGACCACGTGCCCTCTGTTTTCCCTACAGGTAAACATCATGTCCGCTCAATCATCATCTGTATTTATGGATGGCATCCATTGAACTCCTATAGGGAAACAAATTAAAACAGTGATCACATTACCTTTACATTTTTTGGTGACCCACATGAAATCCTCTCCAATAGTTTTGAATACAATAAGTATAATAAAGACAATAAAAGTCAACAATGTTATGGTTGAAAAAGTGACTGTATGTATACAATTTGGCCAAGCACAAAAGAAGGCAGTGCTTCATTAATTGGCATTCTTTGTTGGTGCTTTTAACTCCGCTCATGTGCCTTATCTATTAATTGCACGGTCCGGTCCCTACATACCTCAGCACATCTTTACT